>NC_142947.1:47682710-47697710 GCF_046866305.1 Octopus bimaculoides | reverse complement strand
ACTATTATAACAACTTACTGATTGTCCGAAACTATGCATATATAAATTCCTCTATTTACCTAATATCGACGTCTCATTCTTTTGTTGCCATTTATTATTATTATTATTATTATTATTATCATTATTATTATTATTATTATTATTATTATTATTATTATTATTATTATTATTATTATTATTATTATTATTAGTGCGACTGTTATCAAATGAACTATGTTTCGCCATCTCGTGTATCTTCTACAGGTCCAAAAATAAACTTGTCAATCTACTTCATTTTGGTAACCTCAATCCTATAAATATTACCAAAATGAAGTAGATTGACAAGTTTATTTTTGGACCTGTAGAAGACACACGAGATGTCGAAATATCGCACTCTTCTTTATTGCTTCTATAATAATAATAATAATAATAATATATATATATATATATATATATATATATATATATTTATATAAGGGCATTACTATATAATAAGGCCTCACGCCATGAGGGACTCTAAGGTCAGACTACTATAAAAAGCACATTTTTACCGAATGCGAGGAAATGCAACTCTCAAAGCCAACCCCTTAAAAACGAACTAAACTATAGATCATGATTTCGTAGTTATTGTAGTATTATACAACTTCTACTCGTTTGGTATGTTGATTCACTGTTTATTTCTATTTTTCTTGACCATATTATACTGACGAGTAGAAGTTGTATAATACTACAATAACTACGAAATCATGATCTATAATTTAGTCCGTTTTTAAGGGGTTGGCTTTGAGAGTTGCATTTCCTCGCATTCGGTAAAAATGTGTTTTTTTTATAGTAGTCTGACCTTAGAGTCCCTCATGGCATGAGGCGTTATTGTATAGTAATGCCCTTATATAAATATAAATATATATTTCGGGAATAAATGATGGATTTTTTCCCTTATGAGGTTTTTTCACGCTAGCTACTTGATAAATTCTTGTAAAAGAATTCGTCCTATTATTGAATTTATATATATATATATATATGAATATATATATATATATTATGTATTTATGTATACAAACTTTCCCTTACCATCGTATATATAGCGTCCTTTTAACCGCCAAGACACCACCACGGCAGGGGTGGCATCAACCACGCATCTTATCAGGCCGGAACTGTTTTTTCTCAGGATTTGAACCGTTGGACAATCAACGTAGATGATTGATTCTGGAAAAAAAAAAGATATCGGCAATTGAAACCCTGACATGGCGAGGGTGGGATTCGGGTGTGAGTGGAATTTGGACGAAGACGAAGTTTGGTGAAAATAGAATTACCCAATGAAGTGAGCCGAGGTAGATTTACTATTCAATTCCATTTGGTGATCGATAGCGCGAGATTTAGAATCCCTATAGAAGTAATAAGTCAGCTGGTCGATCACTAATCAGTTAGCGAAATCAATTATTGATTTTCCCTCCACTAAATGAATTGTAAAGGGAAAGTAAAAAGCTGAAAGTGGACATTAAACTGGACAAAGAGAGAATTCAGTAATTAGAACTGGCGAAAATATGTCCATCGTGTGGTCACTGTGTTGACCACGTGCTGGAACAGGAGCAGGTTTCTTGTAGACTTATTGAACTGTTGGCTTTCAGAATCGATTCAGCATCATCATAAGAAGTAAATATTCTAAGTCAAAGAGTGAGCCTTTATAAGTTCGTTTGTTATGCTAGAAATAGAAGTAACATCGTCCACAAATCACATGCTACTGTCTTGTGATGTATCTGAATAAAAAACAGAATGGGCCATGGCTAGAATGCCATTGACCTTAGGTTCACTAGATCCGAGCTGACCGAGAGTTAAACAACAACAACAACAACAACAACAAAGAGGCACACATCTGGCATTGTTGTCCTAGATACACTTATGTCTGAATAAAAGACAACATGGCCGTGACAGCAATACTTTTGTACATAAAGTCGTATTTATCGTTCGAGTCACCATAATAGCTTCAAAGATGAATGAATTGTTTACATCCGGTTGACACGCAAAGCCAATATTTTTGGCACCAGATGGCGTTGTTGACGGTGCCAACTGCAGCTCGATCTTAGTATCGGAAATTGTTACCTGAAGATTTCCTTGTATTTACTTGGTTCAAGTTTCCACCCCAAAGTAATTACAGGTACAGGGAGGTTTGTGTAGTTAAGACCTTAGTTTCTTAACCACAAAGTTTAGGGTTCAATTCCACTACACGACACCAAATATTTATCATTAAAGTGTTCCAGCCATGACCGTCCCGTAGTTTTGTATATTCAGGACGACTGTTAGTCACTACAACCTTCTTTCTGTGAAACAGGTGTATGTGTGATTGGAGTGATGTTTACCTGCTGTTTCTAGCGAACAGAGCGTCTGCATAAAGGCTCCATTGTCGATTGTCACTGGGCAGCATAGACATTGTCCATACTACCGACTTACAGCTGAGTAGACTGAGCCACTGCTGCAGACAAATACTGCTGTTATGGTCAAAGCGATTTCGTTTTATGCAAACTGCCAAATTTTGCCTGAACACCCTGTAAATGCTAACAGGTATTTTATGTCTCCCTGGACAGAAAACAATGATTTCTCTGCATTAAGATTTCAAACATTTAAAAGTGAATTGAACCACAAAAAAGAAATAGACAGTGTCTATACTCACGGTATACATTCAGATAAAAGTGCTCTTCCTCGAGAATCTTCTTACGATGACCAGTGGCACGGCAAGTGAATCTACCAGCGTCTGACTGTGAGATATTGTTTATATAGAGGTGTGATGTATAGTAGCCTTTGTTTGTTGATAACCTTCACAAGAAAAGACGTAATACATAGAAAAATATGAATAAAAAATATATAATACAAAACGATAGAATGAATAAGCTTTAACCCAAATCACTACAATTGTTTCCGTGCATTATCATCAGCTGTTAATTGCTAAGTGTTTCACATACTATACATAGTATTATATTAATATGATTCAGCAATAGTTGTATACCAGAACATCATCAGGTGAGTGTCTTTGAAAGTATCCGTAGAACAGATTCAGGAAACATGTTATAAGGTTATTACCCAGATGTTATAAATATAAATATATGTATTTAACTGTTGGTAAGGCAATAGTATTTCGTTTTGTAACTATGATAAACATTCCTGGTATATTAGTGGCTATTTGTGCTCCTTATGTGGCGTTATACCCTGTAATCTCTCTCCAGCGGGCCATCCGTTTTCTAGGATTATTATTATAGTTACTATTTCTTAATATATTCCCATGAATATAGTTATTAGTAAATATACTACGGGAACCATATTTGCACTCTTGAGTGGAGTCATATCATTTTTATTTCCATTACGATATTTAAAATTCCTTTATAAGAACTATCATTATCATCTCTATTACTATCCACATCATTGCTACCATCGTTACTATTACTATTATCAATAATATCATTATTACTATCCCTATTAAAATTCATAGGTTGCTTAGATATTATAAAGGTTTTATTAACATTGATTTCACCCTCCAGGTTCAAACTGCTATTCTCGCCGTTCATATCAGTCTTTCCATCAATCATAGTTCTTTCACACTTATCTTATTTCTTTCACCCTTTCTATTTTTAATAAGGCTTATCCCATTTCTCCCCTTGTTAAAGAATACCTTAGTCTTTTATCGCTATTGTCATGGTGATCGCTATCGTTACTCATCAAGTCCGTTCCTTCTCTATATTCTTGTATGTGTCTTTAATCACACCATTAGGAATACAAAGTTGTTTTTTTCCCTAACAACCAGCTTCAGCCAAGGCGAAGTTATAGTATTTCTCGTTTTGTTTAGATATTTTTTCATTAGCAGATAGTTTAGAGATTTCAAGGGAGACACTCCTAATACATAAACAGATAGATAGATAATACATACATACATACATACATACATACATATAAACAAGTATACACACACAAACACACACATGCACACATACGTTACCACCAATGCAATCTTATACACACATTAGTGCAGTATTACACATCACTACAATGTTATATACACACCAGTGCAATGTTAGACAAATCCGCGACGGCCAGAGAATTAATCCTGTCTAAGCTACTTAACAACAAGTTGTTGGTGGTTTAGGTTTAGAAGAAAGATTACACTGACAGCTTTTTGTTGTTTTAATTCTCTTCTGAAGAGAATTTCGTAAAGAAAGTAGAAAGAATATTAACAGCCTCTCCACACACATTCACACACAGAGACAAACACTCTCCTTCACCCAAGCAGCCACCCATCCAAAACCCAAACCCCCACACGCACACACTCACCCCACCCGTTTACCCACGCTCACCTCCCCTATTAATCTGAAATCCTTCATGCGATATACACACACCAAATCTGTCCAAACGTGAACCAGTCTGATGTTGACAGAATCCATATTGTAATAATATGGAGACTAAAAGAGAAACTAAAATTTCCTTTTTTCTCCATCTTTGGATCGGATTGGGATTTTGGCAGCAGAACCAACTACTGGAATTAAGGATATTAGAAGTCTGTGCCATTGTGCCACCCAGCTTACCCTACTTTTTCAATGAGGCTAATTTGTTGCAGCGTCAGATGAAATACTTTGTTAGCCTCGCTTAGTTTTCGTTCTCGTTCCGCGTTCAAATCCTGTCAAGGTCAATTTTGCCTTTCAGCCTTCTGTGATCGGATCGATAAATAAAATACAGGCGGTGGCCAAGCAGAGTTGCTAGAGTTCTGTTTGTCTCGGATCGTGGCGTTCTGAGTTCAAATCCCGCCATAGCTTACTTGGGTGACAGACTTAGTCAGTCGTCCGGTTTAAAACCAGCACTTGGTACCTCGAATACTTTGAGTACCTGGGTACCTCGGGTATTTTTAGCTGTGCTCACTCTGTTGCGAGCATTCAGACTAAGTCTTCAGGTTTACGGTACCGCTCCCTCTCTTGCTTCCACCATTTTTGCAGGTCCTGACCTAGCAATAAAAATGTCAAAAGATGAAGAGCAGTGATTGCAGCCATTTTCAAAGCGGACTCTAAGACAGGAGGGGTGGGGGGATTTAGTTAACCTCAAACCAGAGAGTTGGCGCCAATGCTTACTACAAAATGAATTCTGCCAAAATACTTAAAGACCAAGTGGTGAATGTTAAACGATGAGATGCATTAAGTCTATCATACAACAACAGTAAAATTCATCCCTATGGGCTTTCGTAGTTTCCATTTTCCAAATTTCCAAGACAATGGCGATATTAGATAATATACTCATGTATTGTGTTAAAGAGACTGGATGGTCACGGTCTGGAAAGCTCTGGCCATAGGTCTGTTCGATCAGATTTGACCTTGGGCTAAACAGCAGCAGCAGCAGCAACAGCAACAACAACAACAAGATGGAGGGGATAAAGTATTGGGAAAGGAGTGTGGGTAGGGGTTGCGTGCGGGGATGGGGCGAAGGGAATCAGCAATTTATAGGATTACGCAACACTAATGATGATGATGATGATGATGATGATGATGGTAGTGTTGGTGGTGGTGCTCCCCCTAATGAAGATGATGGTGGTGGTGGTGGTGGGTGTCGGAACCTTTCACTGGGAATCGATATCTGATAAACAGAATTCCTTTCAAAAGACCAACAGGAAAAAATGTATTTCTTTTTCATCCAGTTGTGGAGGACAAAAACCTAACAAAACAAAACAAAAATATGAATGAAATATAAATAAAAATAGATCAAGAAAAGAGAAAAAGAAGAATAAAAGAAGCGGGACTTTGTTGAATGTTGGTTAATGTGGACAAATGGCGACATTAACGAGAACCACTTAGTCACATGACCAGCAGAGATCGATATATTTACTAGTTCGATATATAACGCCCCCACCCCTCCCATCCTCCCGGCTTGATCAGAACTCACAGACAGGAAAGAATCGCTGAAGGTTTTTATGTTAGGCAGGGGTTTCTATATGTGAAGATAGCAACAGCAACAACAATAGCAGCAGCAGCAGCAGCAGCAACAACAATAGCAGCAGCAGCAGCAGCAGCAACAACAACAACAGTGCCAACCACGTTATCAACAAGAATAGCAACATTAAAAATTGCATAAAAAATAGCAACGGGAACAGTAACAACAATGCCAAACACGATAACTACAACAATTACAATATCAACCACCACAACCACCACCACCACCATGATCACCACCGCTACTACTACTACTACTACTACTACTACTACTACTACTACTACTACTACTACTACTACTTTAACGAGCAAAAAAAACCCCAGTTGTTGCGTGGTCAATAGCCATACTGGAAATAAGAGCAAAATATCTTCCAACGCCTTAAAAGGGGAAGGACACTAAATAGTATAGGTGGAGAGTCGATGGGATGATCGTGACAAGAATGTCTCTATTATACACCGACTTAAAATCACCAATGCTCAAGACACATCAAGCCGAGTAAAATCGTGGCCTTCCCCACAAACAGGATTCTCTTTTAGATGTGCCTCGTGAAACGCGCCCGTGCTGGTGGCACGTAAAAGGCACCCAGCACGTTCTGAAAAGTGGTTGGCGTTAGGAAGGGCGTCCAGCCATAGGATGCGACAAATTGAGCCCGGGCAGCTCCTGTCAAACAGTCCAACAAATGCCAACATACACACACACACACACTAGCATACACACACACACACACACACACACACACTAGCATACACACACACACACACACAAGCACACACACACACTAGCACACACACACACACACACACACACATACAAGCACACACACATCAGCACTACCCGTATAATGAACCTTAAACCGGAAGTACCGCCAATTCAACTTACCTTCCGAAAGATGAATCGATCTCTTTTCCTCCGGGAGTGATCCAAGCAAGTTTCGGTCGGTTTCCGTGTGGTCCTGGGCCCAGGGCCATACAGTTCAGCACCAGATTTGAACCCAGAGGTACAAGTCTTGTTCTGTTGGGGAACACAACCAACTCCAGAGATTCTGTTGAAAGAAACAACAACAATTTAAGTTCAAACTCAAATTCGAACCAGTAACAATTGTATGTATTTATTAAGAAAAACACTGACACTACAAAAAAACTTAGTGGCATTTCGTCCGACAGTTTACGTTCTGAGTTCAAATCTCGCCGAAGTTGTTTTTTTGCCTTTCATCTTATCAGGGTCTTTCTATATTTTTTTCTTTAGGTATAATTAATTTGAATTTATATTTGGTTATTGTTGTGGTTGTTTTTGGAGTTTGTGAGGTTGCTTTGGGGCTACCATTATTAGTAAAATTTATTCGGTTGCAGAGTAAGGATTTATAAATTATAGGAATATTAATAGGGGGTAATTGAGCACTGAGGTTGATGTAATCGATTTGACCCTCCCCTCAAAATTGCTGGTTTTATGCTAAGATTATTATTATTATTATTATTATTATTATTATTATTATTATTATTATTATTGTTATCGAAGACGGTGAGCTGGCAGAATCCTTTGCGTGTCAGGCAAAACGCTTAGCGGTATTTCGCCCGTCGCTACGTTCTGAGTTCAAATTCCGCCTTTCATCCTTTTCGGGGTCGATAAATCAAGTACCAGTTAAGAACTGGGGGTCAATGTAACCAACTTAACACCTTCCTCGAAACTGCTGGCCTTGTGCCAAAATTTGAAACCATTATTATTAAATTAAATAAATGATAATAACTATTATTAGCAGCAGTCATTGTATTTGTTGTTGTTATTGTTGTTGATGTTATGATTGTTGTAATAATTTTATGAATGATTTCTTAATTAGTAAAGAAGCCTTTGGCATGGAGTAGTTGGTGTTCTTGATTGATACGTAAAAATAGAATGGCTGAAAAACACAGAGACAGATCGTTCGCCCCACCACCACCACCACCCCGCTCTCTTCCGCCAAAATATCCCCAACTCCACACCTGATACAATAACCGTAATTATGAGTGTTGATGAAATTAATTAAGTCGTTAATGATTTAATCAAAAGACAAACAAGAAAGCGAGAAGAGACAAATATGCAACAACGAAGAAGATGATTTGAGAAAGATGGGAAAACAGACGTAAAACGATGTCGAAAGAATTCCCTGGAGTCAAAGATTGTCTGAAATAGACGCGAAGAATTAAAATATTCTGTTTTGGTAAACAGCTGTGATCTTTTACAGAAAAATAAAACCATTTAACTTTAGTTATCAACAAGTTTTCGAGGAAACGTGTGAAAAAAATATTATACCGCTTACGTCAACAAAAACGTGTAAATAAATACGGAGGATTTAAGGTAAATATCAGTAAAAAAAAAAACGTTATTGTTTATAGTGTTTATTATTTTAAGTAAAGTTTGTTGTTATGACTTCACGGTTATTAGTGTAGATATGACTGCGTGGTTAGAGAGATCGCTTCGCAACCACATCTATCTTACGGTAAAAGCTGTAAGCACACTCTATCTGTCCAGTGCTGCCCACTATTGGCTTCTCAGATGCGCGTTTCTGGCTCTTTAATCTTCCTCAATGGGAAATACCAAAGAGAGAAATGCCGTATTTTCGGCGGGCGTTATTGGCTTTTCGCAGAACCTCGTGTGCACAGTCGAGAGCGGCAACAGGTCGTCCAGGTACGACCTAAAGTCCACTACTGTCGCCGACCCATTGCCCTCTCCAAACAGTCGCTCGAATTGCTGCTGGAAAGCTTCACACATCTTGGAACCGGGAGCATGCGTCTTTTGCGGTTGTTCAAAGACCTGATCGTGGTTTTGTTGCTAAGTCATGTCTCTATCGTTCGGGCAAAAGAACGGCCTTAGTTCCTCCATGTTTCAGCACACAAGCCTTAGTTCTGACGATGTAGCCTTCATGTCTCGCTTCGAAGAAATGATTGAGGGCCTTCCTCGCCGCTAGCGCGTCGGTTGCGAAAAGAATGTACGGTGAGTTTGCAAGAGATACAAACGCCAAGACAGAAAAAAGAAGATCGGTGGCTATGGATGAGTGACCTGAAAATCGAGACAGAAGCACTTATATGCGCAGCTCAAGAACAAGCGTTAATGACTAACTATGTGAAGTGCAGAATCGACAGCACTACAAACAACGACAAATGCAGAATATGCAGTGAGAGGGGTGAAATGGTATGGTACATCGTTAGAGAATGCGCGAAATTGGCGCAATACAAAAAACGACATGACAATGTGGCAAGAATGATCCATTGGGAGCTCTGTGGGAATCACGGCCTACAAAGAGTAAAGATGCGGTATGAGAAAACCCCAGAAGGAGTCACCGAAAATGAGAATTGCAAAATCCTGTGGGATGCAATAATTCAGTGCGATCACCTGACCAGACGTCGGAAGCCGGACATTGTTGTTGTGAATAAAAAAGAAAGAACATAGCATGCTCCGGTGATAACAGGATCAATGTGAAAGAAGAAAAGATAAACAACTATGATGACTTAAAGTGGAAAATATGAAGGTTGTGGTCAATGAGGAGAGTAGACGTGATACCAATAGTAATTGGTGCACTTGGAAGTATCAGAACTCAACTACTAACATGGCTGAAGAAGATTGGTGCTGCAAGTGTGAATGTAGAACACCTACAAAAGTCAGTGTTGCTTGGAACAGCAGGAATTCTCCGCAGGATCCTTGAAGCATGACCAGTAAAATAAGTGTCACCTTAGTCTGTTGGCTGTGGACAGCTGACACTTTCCATTATTCCCAGCAAAACAAGCTGTGAGTTTTCATCAAACAACAACAACAACGTGATGAAAATTAATCAATATTCACTATCACCATGTAAATATCAAATAGGTAATTAACTTTCTAATTAACTAATTACAGAATGTTTATAAAACTTCCTGTTAATTTGCGAATATTTTTAACTGGTTTTGTTTTTATTGGTTGGAATCACAGACTTAAGAATGGGAAATCGTTAGAATGGTAAATATAGGAACTTGTTTCTGTTTTTGACATTTTCTCATGAAGGAAGGTGTTTGGAAATGTTAACTGGCTGGGAGACATGTAGTAATAAATGCAGAGATACATTAATAAATGCAGGGTTATATTAACACTGAGACATGTAGCAGAAAATAGAAAATGTTAAGACATGTAGCAGTAAGTACAAGAAAACTTTAAACCATGTAGCAGAAAATACAGAGAGGTGGGGATTTTAAGACATGGTGATCCATGTAACAGTATATATAAGGAAATGTTAATGTTAAAACATGTAGCAAATAGAAGGAAGCATTCATGTTAAGACATGTAGCAGTAAATACAGAAGAGTGTTAATTCTAAGACATTTAGCGGTTAATATAGGAAGGTACTAATGTTGAGACATGTAGCACTAAATAAAAGGACGCATTAATTTTTGAACATGTAGCACTAAATATGTGAAAGCATTAAGTCATGTTGCAATAAACAGAAGGAAGTATTAATGGTGTGACAAAGCATAAAATGCAGAGGAGCATTAATTTTAAGACATGTAGCAGTGAATATGAGAACGCGTTAATGTCAAAACATGTAGCATTTGGGTGACATTAACTTGCTGCTCTTCCACAGTGTGGTTTCATGTAGTCAATACTTAAAAGAGTAACTGCGGTGGTATTAAAGTTGTGCTGAAGCAAACCATTTAATACATTCATAATTAAACTTGCAGTTGAAGGAGAATAAATGTTAGGAAGGAAACAAGAGAATTTGATATTGGCGACTCTACAGTAATAACTCATTTATGATCGATCATAGCGGTGGTGGGTGGGGTTGGGCTAGATCGAGTGGAACTCTGTCATTAACTATAAGAATAATGGACTTAGTAGCAGAAACGTTTTCAGAACTCCAACTCATTAGCGATCATTAATAAATTGGTAAAAAAACTGAAGGGAGTGTGGGAAGTAAATTCGGACAATTATCTGTTTGTTTTAATGCCGTCGGTACTGGATTACCAAATTCTATAACGAAAAGGAAGCCAGCAGACGGAGAGATTAAAATAAGATAAGAAAATGTGTTTCCTTCTTTAAGCGAAAAAAAAAAAAAGAAGTCAAAACGAAAAAGAAGAACAAAAGCCAAATCGAAACTGAAGAATAATCAATAAAAAATAGCAGAGTGGAAGCTGGAGTGACGATGGTGGGAAAATAAAATAAATAATAGATGGGATATTAGCAAAAAGAGAAATTAAAAAGCAAACTCGAAAACGCCATGTTAATAAACTGTCAATCGAGATGTGAATTATAAAGTAAAAGAGTGGTTCGGGCAATTATTGTCATATTTACGTCGCCAGGGGAGGAATTATAAAAAATGTCTTTAGATTCGTTTTTGTAATTTAAATTGAGAGCATTTGAACTTTGACTCCACAGGAAGTAATGAAATCGACAGAGATCGAGTCAACAATGGTGTCTGTACGGTTGCTATAGGTTACTAAAAATAAGAGCCGAGTCGTGCAAAGATTACGTTATACGGTGTTGTAGAAGGAAGGATAGGTTGGATAACGTGTTGCTGGATGCTTGAATAAAAGACGAGTTGATCACGGTTTGAACGGCTTTGATCAAAAGTTTAACCGCAGGACGGTCCCGTGGAACAGGACTATTCTGGTTAAACCACCAGAAAAAGGAAGGACATATTAGATGATGTAGCCCAAGGTACACCATGGCAGAATAAAAGATAGAATGGTCCCAGCTGGAGCATCTTTGTTCACATATCCACTGGTTCAAGAGAGTGAACTGGGCCAAAACAACAACAACAACAGCATCCTGCAGAATCTTATCTCTGTGGTGGATGCGAGGAGAGAGAATTGATGACGTGATGCGAGGCAGTAACTGACGTTAGATTGGTTGATCCAGAGATAAACAGATTCAGCCTTTCTATTACATATAGCTGCCTGCCTCCCTGTATGTATGTATGTATGTGTGTGTGTGTGTGTGTGTGTGTGTGTGTGTGTGTGTGTGAGACTGTGGGTGTGTGTATGAGAGAGAAAGATAGAGATAGACAGTGTGTGTGCGTGTATGGATGTTTTTATGTATGTGTCTATGTGTGCATGTACTACAGTTTTAAAGTTATGGACAGGCGGTGTGATAAGGACGTTTATCAGCTGCCTACGTTTTGAAATAAGGGTAGTAATGTATGCATGTATGTATGTTTGTACGTGTGTGTGTATGTATATATGTTTGTATGTATGTATGTGCATTTTTTGAATGCATATATATATATATATATATACTTATATAATGTCTACACACATATATACATATATATTTATCTAGAAACACACACACACACACACACACACACACACACACACACACACACACACACACACACACACACATATATATATATATGTATGTATGCATTTGTATATGTATGTGTCTATATATGTTCTTTTAGATATAATTTGTGTATATATGCATGAGTATAGCACAATGGCCGCAATGTTTTCAAGTTGTCGCCTTCTTTTATATTTGTTGCTCAAGGAAATCTTATGAGCATATCCTACCCTGCATTTCTGTACACGCGCGCGCGCACACACACACACACACACACGCACACACATACACACACAGGCACACGCCTACACAATGACACGTAGACGAACAAACGCGTAGCATGGCTTCTGGTCTCTCCCTGTCCTGTTCTGAATTTCTGTAAAATACACACACCCACATACACGCAAGAACAACAAGATGAAGAGTGTCCAGCTGTCTTACTAGGAGCCAACATGGGTTTAAAGCAGGAAAGGGGGCAAGGGGGGCATGTTTTTAAAAAAACAAACTGTACGGCAATTACAGACGAAACATTGAATAATGTGTTGGTTTCTATCAAGTGTTTATTGATATTACGAATACTTAACGCGGCGGAATGGCAGAATCATTGACACGCCGGATAAAATGTTTAGTGGTATTTCGTCCGGATTTACGTTCGGAGTTCAAATTATGCTGAGGTCGACTTTGCTTTTCATCTCTTCGAGGTCGATAAAGCAAGTACCAGTTGAACTCTGGGGTCAATGTAACCAACTTACCTCTCCCCGAAGTTGCTGGCCATGTGCTAAAATTTGAAACTGATATTACGAATACTTTTGACACAGTTAACAGGGTGGTACCCGGAGTTGTGTTCGGAAAGGTTGGCTGTTCACTGATGGTATAAAAGCATCAGTGAATATTCTCTATAATCTCCAATTGCTGTTGAAGATGGAGTGAAGCAAGGAGATATCCTTGCTCCAATTCTGTTTTCAATCTGTTTTGTCTGATCATCATAATTGCCCTCCGGGACTGTGATACTAGTGTTTGTCTTCGTCATAGTGAAATTTGTAAATATTTTTGACTTACAGTGCTTCAAAGCAAACTCTAAAACATGTGCTGTAATAGTGAGGGATCCATTTTATGGGGACAATTGTGGCCTGATTCAGAAAGTCACCTGCAGGAAATAATGGAAAGATTTTCAGGCGCTGGTCAGTAATAAGACTCGCTTAAGTTTGTCTAAAACGAAACCGATGCTCACACTTGCTTCTGAGATTCCTTATTGGAACCAAGAATTAAGAAGGACTCTCACTAAGTCTTGCGGAATGGAGAAAAGCAGAATAATGATGGTAGAGAAAAAAAAATTGGAGGCTGATAGGGCTTGTTGCAACAATACAGTTCGCAGGACAGACGACACAAATTTCTCATTGGAACAAGGAGCAAACAAATAATTAACATCCTTCCTCAACTGTCCTATATCGCTATCAAACTCAGGATTGGTTAACGATATGAAGTTACATGCGACGCAGACAAGTGTTTTCAAGTGTTCGACGCGTAATCAAGTCTGTCGTTTAAAGTCAGGTTTCAGAAAACACATTAATTTATCGCATACAAATAGAAAAGGAAGAAATGATTTGGGTGAGATCTGCAACAGAAGCTGCAGGTCAGGAACTGCAGGTTTTAAACCTCCTTAGAGGCCATGGCAGCCAGATAAGACTTATTTAAACGCAAAGAGATGAGTGGGTAAAAGGAGGTCTTATTCGGTTACGAATCGACAGCCGACACCTCTTTCTCTGTTTGTCTTTCTATTTCTCTCTCTCTTTATCTCTCTTTCTCCCTTTCTCCCTATATATATATATGTGTGTGTGTGTGTATCTATCTGTCTGTGTGTCTGTGTGCGTGCGTGCGTATATTTAAGCACACGCATACACACATATATATGTCTAGAAGGTCTGATCAATAAGTATCCGGACTGTTGCCATAGTAACAAAGCTAAAGCACGTAGAGTGAAGCCGCTTGGCAACGATTGACTTTGAACTCTGTTGTGCCTACACACTAAGTTTCAACATTCTAGCTCACTTCCACTGTTTACAGCAGTGCTTGGAAGGAAGGTGTGTATCGTGTGATCCAATACGAACAGATGGTGAACACACAGAAGAAACCTTTGGCTTTCCGTGTCCCCAAAACATGTACCGAAAATGATAGAAATCAAACATTGGAGTGATCATTATTGATAGCGACGTTATGTCTCCACACAGCCTCACACTCAACACGGGAGCCTACATCAAATGCCTGGAGGAAGTAGTGCTGGCCTTGGTCAAGATGGTGGCTGCTGGAAGACCCTCTGTCTGGCAGCAGGATTCTGCACCTTGCTACACAAGCTAGAGAACCTAATCATAGCTGTGAGACAATTTCTGCGACATCACCTCAAACATCTGGCAACTTAACTTCCCAGACTGCAACCCCCTTGATTATTATGTGTCGGGTGCAGTTGAGCGAGAGACCGAGAAAAGTCCTTGTAACACCAAAGATGAACTGAAGGCAAGGATTATGGCAGCATTCACCAACTTAAACTAGGAGACCATCCAGAAGAGTTGCAGGAGATTCCGAAGTCATCTGGAGGTTGAAGCCAATGACGATTTTATTGAATAAATTTTGGTAAATATATCTGTTAAAATGAGATGTCAGTGTTATTTTCATTTTCGCTTAATTTACGCGACAGTTTATTCACCGGACTCTGCATAAAATTATATATACATACATATATATATATATATATATATATATATATATATATATATATATATATATA
>NC_142947.1:47672710-47677710 GCF_046866305.1 Octopus bimaculoides | reverse complement strand
GGATGTAAAGAGCTGGAATGAAATAACGCAAAGCATTCTGTCTGAGACTCAAACGATTCCGCCAATCCACCACCCGCACAGAAAACAACAATAACAACAACAACAATAATGGTTTCAAAGTTTGGCACAAGGCCAACAGGTTTTGAGGGGAGGGGCAAGTCGATTAATGCGACCCCAGTACTCAACTGGTACTTATTTTATCAACCCCTAAAGGATGAAAGGCAAAGTCGACCTCGGCGGAATTTGAACTCAGAACGTAAAGACGGACAAAATGTCTCTAAGCGTTTTGTCCGGCGTGCTACCGATTCTGCCAGCTCGCTGCCTTTCAGCAACAACAATAACAATAGCCAGAAGAAGAAGAAAACTCTAACCTAAACACGCTGTCCAAATATTTACCGTTGTCATTATCACAATATTCAGTTAGGCCCAAATTGAAATATACGCATATATACGCAATCATACATACATATGCACTAGTTCTAAAAATAGCAACCATCCTTGCAAAACACACACACATGACTAGAGATGAAGAAAAAAGTTAGGTCATTCTCCTAAAATTCTTTAAAACAATTATGATTTCTGATGAACGACAAAGCAATACACACTTTCTCCTATCAAATACAGTCTACAAATTCTTTCTGTATATACATGCTTATAAACAATCATGATTTTTGATGAACTTATAAACAATTATGAATTTATTTTACTGCTTGTTTTGAACACTTTTACATAAACTGTTTAAACACAAAGCCTCTTTTAATCATTGTCAAAGACTCTTATCTCTGTATTTTAATACATATACGTTAACTAATGTTTAACACTACAAAGGCTACACAAAGCCTTACACTTTACTTTTGAAAATTATAAAAAAAAGAAGTGAAACTGGTCAAGTCAATAAACATCTTTAAAAGACCTCAGCATTTTCAAATCCTCTTCCCCATATATTTTCACTCGTGCCGTACCTTCCAATATCCTAGCTCTGCCACAGCTTCTGTATAAATTTTTACAAACCTTGACAGGAACGGCTGTATGGTAAGAAGTTTGCTTCTCAACCGCATGCTTTCGGGTTCAGTCTTGCCTCGTGGCGTCTTGAACAAATGCTTTTTACTATATCTCAGATGAGCCAAAGCCTTGCGAATCGATTTGGCTGGCGGAAACTGAAAGGGTTGAGAACCACGAATCTATATCAAATGTATCCTTTCATTTTATCAGGGAAGACAACGATTTGAAGGAGATTTAGCTGATGTGTTTAGCAGGCGGAACGACCATGTAGACATAGATATATGAATGGATACGTGTACGTATACGTGTACGTGTGGAGGTGTAATGGCCTAGTGGTTAGGGCAGCGGACTCGCGGTCGTAGGATAGCGGTTTCGATTCCCAGACCGGGCGTTGTGAGTGTTTATTGAGCGAAAACACCTAAAGCTCCACGAGGCTCCGGCAGGGGGTGGTGGTGAACCCTGCTGTACTCTTTCACCACAACTTTCTCTCACACTTTCTTCCTGTTTCTGTTGTACCTGTATTTCAAGGGGCCAGCCTTGTCACACTCCGTGTCACACTGAATCTCCCCGAGAACTACGTTAAGGGTACACGTATCTGTGGAGTGCTCAGCCACTTACACGTTAATAAATGAGTTGCAACAACACTGGTGCCAAGCTGTATCGGCCCTTTTGCCTTTCCCTTGGATAACATTGGTGGCGTAGAGAGGGGAGGCTGGCATGCAGGGGTGACTGCTGGTCTTCCATAAACAACCTTGCCAGGACTTGTGCCTCGGAGGGGAACTTTCTAGGTACAATCCCATGGCCATTCATGACCGAAGGGCGTCACAACAACGTGTACGTGTAAGTATATATAATAGTGTGTGTGTGTGTGTGTGTGTGTGTGTGTGTTATAACGTAATTGTTAAAGTTGATAACTTTCGCATTAAGTTTAATATCAACAAATCAACTTTGATGTTATATTACTACAGAAGTAAATAGCACATGCATACACACACACATGCATACACACACACATGCATACACACACACATGCATACACACACACATGCATACACTTACACGTACTCACACACATATATGCATGTTTATACATAAAAATATATATGTACATACATAAGAACATACCGCGTAGAGACATATATACATACATGCACACACACACACACACACACACACACACACACACACACACACACACACACACACACACACACACATTCATGTGGTTGTGTGGTAAGTAGCTTGCTTTCCAACCACATGGTTCCGGGTTCAGTCCCACTGCATGGCATCTTGGGCAAGTGTCTTCAACTATAATCTCGGGCTGACCAAAGCCTCGTGAGTGGATTTGGTAGACGGAAACTGAAAGAAACCCGTCGTATATGTGTATGTATGTGTGTGTATATATTTGTGTGTCTGTGTTTGTCCCCCCAGCATCGCTTGACAATCGATGCTGGTGTGTTTATGTCCCCGTAATTAGCGGTTCGGCAAAAGAAACCGATAGAATAAGTACTAGGCTTCCAAAGAATAAGTCCTGGGGTCGATTTACTCGACTAAAGGCGGTGCTCCAGCATGGCCACAGTCAAATGACTGAAACAAGTAAAAGATTAAAAGAGTAAAGAGTATATATACACACGCACATACGCACGCACGCGCGCACACACTAAAACCATCACCACTACCATCAAGAACAACAACAGCAACAACAACAGCAAACGGAAACGTCAATACATTTTCCTACAAAGTTTGCATTAACAAAAACAAGACGAAGACGACTCGATGACGATGTCGGGTGTGTTGGCGATGTTAACGGTCTGATGGAGGTCGGACTGGCTGTGGACAAACCACCGGGTCTACTATAGTATTAATAAAAAAAGGGACAGGGGAATAGGGAGACAATGAAACCCTTCTTACCTGCTGTATGTTGGTTAATGATCCACAGTAAGAGAGGTAACACCAGCACAGCTAACGCGCGTCGACTGTACTCCATCGCTTCTCCTGTATAAACTGTCGCTATACTAACCGGCTCTGCTTGTCTATATATACATATATATATAGATAGATGTATATACGGATGTGTATGTGTATATGCGTGTTCTGTGGATGTGTGCCTCTCTCTCTCTATATTAGTGCAAACTCATTTGTGCGTGTATCGTGTGTACATTTATATTATATTACTTGCCAAGTTGGGTGTATATATCTGTGTTTATGTTTGTATATAGGCGGAGTGGGCTTCTGGAATCGTTCGCGTTTATGTGCATCAATGCACGCACATATGTAAAACTGTTTAATCTAATATGTATGCTAGACCTACGTGGACTCTCTATAATATATATGTGTCTTGATATATATATATATATATATATATATATATATATATATATATATATATATGTGCATGCACACACACACGCACGCACACTCTCTCTCTATCTCTCTCTCTCTCTCTCTCTCTCACAAACACACACACACACACACATACAAACACGCGTATTATATTACTAGCCGGTTCTGTGTGTAAGTGTGTGCGCATATGTGTGTATATATATATGTGTGTATATGTGCGTGTATTTGTCAGCGTAACACTTTACTCTCTTTTTCTCTTTCTCTCTCTTCTTTCTTTCTCACTACTCCCCATCTTTTACACTCTATCACTCCCTGCTCTCTGTTTCTTTCTTTCTTTCTTTCTTTCTTTCTTTCTTTCTTTCTTTCTTTCTTTCTTTCTCTCTCTCCCACTTCTACCCCCACAGTTCTTCCCCCCCTCTCTCACTGATGTCACACCATTTCGCCCCCCTCTCTCTTAATCATGCAGCATCTCCGTTTCTTCCTCTGTCGACTCCGTCTCTCCTCTTCCTCCACCTCTTCTTCCTCTTTTTCCGATCTCCTCACTTCATGTTTCTCTCTCCTTCTCTCTTCCTCGCTCGCACTTTCTTTCTTTTTATCTTTTTCTGCCTCTCTTTCCCTTTCTCTCTTACTCTCTCTCTCTCTGTCTTTCTCCTTATCTCTCTCTCTCTGTCTTTCTCTACTTCCATCTCTCCCTCTCTTAATGTGTTTAGACGTGAAACGACGTAGATGACGGATGTGTGTGTGTGTGTGCACGCGCGCATGAGTATGTGTGTGTGTGTGTGTGTGTGCATGCATGTATGCATGTATGTGTGTGTATGAATATTTATATGTATTTGTGTTCTCTGCACGTATAAGTATATCTGTGTCTACGTTTATGCATGTATGTATATGTGTGTGTGTGTGTGTGCGTGTGTCTCTGTATGTTAATATGAAGTAGAAGGCGTGTGTGTGTGTGTGCATGTGGATGTTTGTGTGTGTGTGTATGTGTGTGTGTCATTGTGTATAGTTTGTGTGTGTACGAAATTGTGTTTATGTATATACACAATGTGTGAGTGTTTATGAAGAAATCTGTGTGTGCTTTTTGTACACGTGGAGCTAATTGATGTTATTGTTCTTTTAGCATTATTTAGGAAGACCTACGGTCAGACGCATTCCGCCCATGGCCATCTCGTTTATTTGTTTAGAACATTATCCAATGTTCTTTTCCTTGGGTGTTATCTCAGGGTATTTGGTTGTTATTTCTAACAGATGGATGAACCACATACAACTCCTAGACGAATTTTTCGAGTTGAGAATTGTGTGTATGTGTGTGCGTTTGTGCATGTGTATATGTGTCCATATACACATAAGTATATATGTATATACACATATGTATATATGTATATATACATGTATATATGTATATACATACACACATATATACATGTATATATGCACATAGATATACATACACATATAAACATGTGTATGTACATGTATGCGTATATACATATGTATATGTATGTGTTTGTAAGTTTATATATATATATATATTATAATCTATAATATATATATGTATGTATGTTATACATGTATGTATGTGTGAATGTATGTATACGTGATGCATATAAGTGCATATACATATACATATGTATGTATGAATATACGTATGCGTG
>NC_142947.1:47660210-47665210 GCF_046866305.1 Octopus bimaculoides | reverse complement strand
TGTACATACAGGGCGTCACAAAAAACGTGGACAAAATGAAAAACAGAACATAAACAGACCACAGAAAACAAACAGGCCACTTAGAGAATATTTCCTTCATCAGCTGCCCCTATTCTAAACTAAGCGTTTCGAAGAATTATACACACACACACACACACACACACACACACACACACACACACAGACACACACACACACACACACACACACACACACACACACACACACACACACACACACACACACACACACACACACACACATATATATATATATATATATATATATATATATATATATATACCTAAATATATATATGTATATATATATACATATACATATAGACAGAAATATATATATATATATATATATATATATGTGTATACACACACACATATATATGTATATATGCATACATACAAACGTACATACATACATACATAGATAGATCTCAGCAATTTTACACCCGATAACATTTGCCTTCTTCTCCTGAATTTCGTCTTCTTTTAATATCTCACCCATTACATCATAAAAGTAAGATTTCTCCAACTCATAACCTCTATCAAACTAGAAATGGCTTGAAAAATCATATTTTTGCTGTCAGCGAATGGTTTGTGTCTTTCGCGAGGAAGACATCGGAAGACACATAGGAACGAAGGGAAAAGAGGGGGAGAGAGAGAGGGAGAGGAAGAGAGAAGGCGAGGAGGAAAGAGAAGGAGAAAAAGAGATAGAGATAGAGAGGGGGAGCAAGGGAGAGAAGAGAGAGAAGGATCTTAATCATGTGCGTAGGTGCAAATCGATGTGGTGTGTGTAGGTATGCTATGTATATATATGTATGTATATGTATGCGTGTGTGTACGGGGGTACGTGTGTGTATATGTATGTCTATGCATGTATCTATGTGTGTGTGTGTGCATTTGATCCTACCCGTCTGAACTTGCTCCTCTCTTGTCCCCTCATCTCCTTTCCTAATTTACTCTTTGACCTTTCCCGCTTCCCCCAAACCACTTCACCATGGCAACCACCCCACCCGAATTACCATTGGAAGTTGATACTTCTCCGATTCTGCCATCAGGGATCCTATTGTAGACTGCTCATGATGTATGTACACACACACACACATACACGTGCATACATGCGTACATACACATACATACAGACATGCAAACATACATATGCGCGTGTGTGTATGTGTGTATCTATTTATATGTGCATGTCTGTATGTATATATATCTTTTTACTTGCTTCAATCGTTAGACTGCGGCCATGCTGAGGCATCGTCTTGAAGAACTTTTAGTCGAATGACCCCAGTAATTGTTTTTCTTGACCCAGAGAAGCACTACCTCCTCCAGGCACTTGATGTAGGCCTCCGTGTTGGGTCTGAAGCCGTGTGGGAAGATGAATAGAGGCATAACGTCACCATCACTAGTGATCACCCCAAACACCATGATGTTGCCTGGATGTTTGATGTTTATCCCTCTCGGTACAATTCCTCAGACTGACACCCAAACACTCTGACATGCTCGTATTGGAGCTTCCGGTGCGAATGCCAAGCAGTACAGCACGTCGTTTCCAAATTTCTGGCAGAGTGAATTGCATCATGGTGCTGTTTTTCTCACAGACGGTGCCCTACTATACTGTGTAGTCGACAAAATCGAAGCCAAACAATGCGCATGCGCGAAATTAAAGATATAAAATGGCATCGGTTTACCCATCGCACTCTTGTATATACGACGGGCTTCTTTCAGTTTCCGTCTACCAAATCCACTCACGAGGCTTTGGTCGGGGCAAAGCTATACTAGAAGACACTTGCCTAAGGTGCCACGCAGTGGGACTGAACCCGGGACCTTGTAAATAATTGAAGAAGAGAGAGAATGAGATTGATACGATGTTGTCGTCTGGAAGAAACGATGATGGCGGCGGTTGTGGTGTTGGAGCAGAGAATGCGTTGGGCTTTCTTGGTAAATGTCTGTTTCAACGGCCGTGGATTGATGGGGCAAAAAATACAAACGGACCGGACTTGAACATGGAACCTAGATTCTTAGACCCTGTCATACATAAACATATTCATACATGCATACACTCACAAACATACATATATACATTTATATATACACATCATGCGAGGTATCGATTAACATCATGCGAGGTATCGATTAGAGTGAAAGCTTGTAAAGTATTTCAGTGATTCTCTTTTCGAGGTTCCTGACCGAACGTATGCACGAAGTCATATATAAGGTTGGCCAAAGGTCACCTGGCAGTAAATCAAAACCATTTAATTCCAAGATTTATTTATGTTTAATAACTGAAGAAATTTGATAAAAGCATCGAAATATGAAACATCATGAAGATTGTTCAAACTGAAGTCCTTCTTGGACGACATATTTTCCCATTCGACTCAATACAGAATTACAGAGATAGTATTTATGGAATTTTGATTTACTGTCGGGTGACTTTTGGCAGCCCTGTATATATATATATATATATATATATATATATATATATATATATATATATATATATATATGTATGGAATACACCCGCACTAATAAACATGAAAAGTATTATGTATGGACACACTTGTATACCAACACGACAAGCGCTTTAAAACAACAAGAATATAAGTTTATTCAAACATACACACACACACACACACACACACACACATACATACATACACACACACACATACATACATACATACATACATACATACAAAAACACCTTGTTGTTGATGATGAAATTCCTATGAAGGAACCTTAGATCTAGGTTAGAAACCGGTTCTTTCTCTATACGCAAGATTTTCTCAAAGTTCCATGTGTAGCAATTGATGTTATTATTACACAAATACCAGCAATGGAACTTGTGTACTTTATTTCACCGACCCCCAAAGGAGTTAAAGCTGAAGTTGACATCGGTGGAATTTGAACACGCAACGTAAAAAGCCGAAGCAAATAGTTCGACATATTTTGTCCTACTCTCTAGCGAAACCACTCCTTTGATCTGGTTTAATATTTTATCAACCCAGACCTCGGTGGAATTTGAACTCACGTACCAAGAGACGAAACAAATACCGCAAGGCATTCTATCCCCCGCCACTCTAACAACACACCACCAGGTTTATCTCCATTTCCCATCCTCCCCCGCCAACACAACCACTACCAATTCCTGCTTCTACATTATTTCCAGTATCGACAAATACTTCCAGAATTTGTTTATCTGATTACAAACGCTTCCACAACATTAAGACAGGAATATAAATTGCTTGATTCCGCTCTGCAATTTCAGAATTGTTGAGAAACTTTTGTTTCAAAACACTTTTTTTCTTTCTTTTCTCTCTCAAATTTTCTTTCTTTTCTCTCTCTAATTTTCTTTCTTTCCTTCCTTTTTCCTTTCTTTCTTTCTTTCTTTCTTTCTTTCTTTCTTTCTTTCTTTCTCCATGAATTGCAAATTGATTCCTAATATTATTTCTTCGAAATATGGAATTTTTTTCCCAATCAAACCAAATTCCTGAGGGCAGAACTTGTTATATTTATCTTTATTTGAACCTTTCTCCATTCACAATTCCATCGGCTTCAATCTAATCTCCAATTCAATTTACCAAAATCGGTTACGTTCTGTAATGGAACTTCTCCAGAATTTTCTTGTTGCGATAAATTTTTATCTGTTAACCCTTCATTCTAAAATATCATTATTTAAATAGAAAATTTGATTTAATTTGCGTGTGTATTTTTATATAATGCCCTTAATATACAAAACAACTCGTAGTTTAAAATATTCCAACGCTTCTGTTTTTCAAAATTTTAATTTATTCTTTATTAATTAAGCAATAACCTACATTTCGTTGTGCACCTAGCAACCTCAAGAGGAAATAGATTATTCTGCGCTAAAAATTGATATTTATTCACCATATTAGAATACTTTATGTTGATAGATCGGCAGAAGTGTAGAGAGTGGGGACGGGCGTGTCAAAGAATTAGAACCAACGTTTCCTCTGCATGTCGTAAAAAGGAGACAAAGAGGGGTTAAGGTAAGATTCGCACTCCAGCCTCATAAAACCCTCATCAGCAAGGACTCCACAAAAACAGATCCATGTGTTGGAGGGTTGTTGCCAGACTGGTGCGAAGGGGTCATCCGTCAGCAGGAATTGTAAGGAAAAACTAACGAATGGTGGATGCAGCGACACGTTGTTACAGTGCATGGCCTCATACTACTACTGCTACTACTACTGCTACTGCTACTGCTGCTGCTGCTACTGCTACTGCTACTACTACTACTACTACTACTACTACTACTACTACTACTACTACTACTTTTGATAGAATCGTTATAGCGTCGAAGAAATGCTTTGCGGGATTCATTCCGGCTCTGTATGTTCTGGGTTCAAACTCGATCGGAGTCAACTTCGTCTTTCATCTCTCTGGGGTCGATAAAATAAAGTATCAGACAAGTATAGGGGTTGATGGTACCGACTCACCTCCTCCTTTCAAAATTGTTGTCCTTCTGCTTATTTTAAGGGATTTTAACTGTTTTTCTACAGGGCTTCATGTTCCGTAATCTCGATGCAGCGAAGTAATTCAATGATGTATGACCCCAGGAACGGTTTTAGGGTTTTTAGGGCTCTCTTAACGTACTTCTCAGACATAATCAGCATGGCACCGAGCATGACATGGATGTACGTTCCGAATTCGAGTACAATGCATTCGGAAGGTTTCTTCTATTCAGTCGACCTGAGACTAGAAAATTACTTTTGCCCAAGATGCTCCGCTATGAGATCGAACCTAAAACTTCGTATTTATGAAACGGACA
Source organism: Octopus bimaculoides (assembly GCF_046866305.1). NCBI lineage: Eukaryota > Metazoa > Mollusca > Cephalopoda > Octopoda > Octopodidae > Octopus > Octopus bimaculoides. The sequence continues at coordinate 47,660,401 of NC_142947.1, read as the reverse complement.
TTTTAGCCAACACCCTGCCATATTGCGCTTCTATGCTCTGTTATACACGCATGTAAAAGGACATTTAACAGTATATATGTGCATATAATGTGTATATTAAACGTTTATCATGTCTCGTCTCACATAATTGGTTTCCACTCATTTCGCACGATCTCAATTAATCTTCCTTCCGGAGAAATATATATATATAT
>NC_142947.1:47615210-47652710 GCF_046866305.1 Octopus bimaculoides | reverse complement strand
CTCTATTGTCAAAAGACGATGACGATGCGAAATCAAAGAAGAAATAAAATAAGATTTATACATAAAAGAAAATAAAGTAAAAAAAAAAAAGAGCAGAAAAAAAGAGCATTGTCTAAAAATATAGAATCCATTTAATAATAGACTTTAGGCAAGTAGAGCTTGCACGAATTTCGTGGTCGAATTATATATATATATATATATATATATATATATATATATATATATATATATATATATATATATATATATATATATATATATATATATATATGTATGAATGTATGTATACATATATATATATATATATATATATATATATATATATATATATATATATATATATATATATATATACATATATGTATGTATGTATGTATGTATACATACATACGTGCACATATATATATATATATATATATATATATATATAATATACGTATAGACATATACATACATACATATGTATATATATATGTGTATATATATATATATATATATATATATATATATATATATATATATATATATATATATATACATATATATAATATACACACATTGTATTACATGTGTTGTGTAACATTAACGTCACCACCGATTCACCACCTCCATAATCACCATATTCTCACCACCACCACCACCACCACCACCACCACCACCACCACCACCACCACCACCACCACCACCATCATCATCATCATCATCATCAACAACAACAGTAACGACAATGACAATTCCTCAACCTATCATTAACAACAGCAACATCAAGGACGTCGATCAATCATTACCACCACCATCACCATCGCAACAACAGGTCTACCACCTGTACTATAAAGCCACAACTACCACCACCACCACCACTACTATCTCTACTACTACTACTACTACTACTACTACTACTACTACTACCACCACCACCACCGCCGCCACCGCCGTCCCCCCCCCCCCGTGTTTCGTGTTGCATTTCCTGTCGGATTTTTCCAGAATATCTTGTGTCGTTAGCAGCGGCCATCTTGTGTCCTGACAACGTCGAACCAGACAGTTATGTAATATCGAGTTATGATCAATGAATATCGATTGACTGAGACATATGACACCTCTCACTCGCTTCTAAGGATGTCTTCCAACTTTGTAAATAAAAAGGGTGGTGGAGTGGGGTGAGTGTCTGGGGGATTTTTATTATTGTTTATCAGATGAACCCTGGTTTAAAGCGCTTAAAAGACAACCACCAAACTGCTGCTGCTGCTACTACTACATGACTACTACTGCGGCTGCTGTTGCTACTACTACTACTACTACTACTACTACACGACTACTGCTGCTGCTGCTACTACTACTACTACTACTACTACTACTACTACTACTACTACTACTACTACTACTACTATCACAACCAACCATCATTTCCGCCGCAAATACCACAACCACCACCACCGCTACTTTCCCCACCACCGCTACTTTCCCCACCACCAATAATACAACTATCACTATTACAACTAATAATATATTTTCCATTAAAGGACATTATTTGCTGAGAATCTCGCAGAAACTAATCCCTTTTGGAACGAACATTTAGACTCCACAGCGGATTATACCATATGATATTTCGTTCCTTATTTTTGTGTTAATGAGTACTGTTGTGTATGTAATGTATCATATCTTCGAAGCTAATGTCTTTTGATGTGTTATTGTAACGAAGAGCAACATTGCTAAAGAATTCTTGGCCAAAGGATAAGTTGGATATGCATTTACTAAGTTACTCAGGATAATTAGAGTATGGTTAGAATTCATATCAATAGCCTGCAATTTCTTAATAGGCATACTGTAACGACAATTTCTTTTTCGAACCCTAGGAATCATAAGATTGACCGCCCGGGCGGAGAATTGGCAGGACTAAAAGAACATCGGATTGGATGCACCACAGTACTTACTTCGGCTCTTTGTATTCAAATCCTTTCATAACCTGGTTTAAAACCATCAGTTGCAATCTTGGATATTTTTGGCATTCTCCAGTTTGAGGTTATTTTCCCTCTAAAAGTGTAAAAAGGCTAAAAAAAAAACTGAAACTTTACGGGCTGGAGCGACTAAAAATGGCTGACGGAAGAAGGAACAAAGTCAAAAGTGCTTCTTTTTAGAGGAGAGCTTAAAAAGGGGGAAGAAAGGAATCGAAATCATACGCATGCGCGCGCGCGTATGGACGAGTGGTCTAATAGCATTATAGCTGAGAGTGTTCAACAGTGAAATGGAAGTGGGGTGGGGGAGAGAAAAAGAAAGTATGAAAAGGACAGTGCGTCAAAGCGGCAGAAATGGTCGTTAAAAGGTTTGTGAAGGGAAGAAGGATTGAAATGGATGGAAAAGGGAGACGTATGCCTGTGCAAGTTGTCATGTACGTAATATAAGTTTGTGTATGGAAAGGTTGTGTATGTAAGAATGGGCGGTGGTTTAGGGTGGGGACGGGGATGACTGTGGGAAAGAGAATAAAGAAGAATGCGTTGCAGACTGGCGGTTCACTAAAGGAATACAGGGAACAACTGTAATGATGGAACTGGTATTGATGTGGAACTGCAGGTAAATTATTTGCACGCGCGCATGTGTGTGGAAGTGTACATGTATGAACGCACAGATACACACACACACACACACACACACACACACACACACACACACACACACACAAACATATATATATAGATACATATACACCAACATATATATATACATACACACCAACACACACACGTATGTACATATATATGTATGTATATAAATACATATATGCATATACACACACACACATATAAACGGTATATATATAATATACACATATATATGTATATATTTATCGATATATATATATATATATATATATATATATATATATCGATAAATAGGTAGATAGATATAGAAAAAGCTAGATAGATAGATTGACAGATAAATAAAGGGAGAGGGATAGAGATAGACACATTGGTAGATAAATGGTTATATATGTATATATGTGTTTGTATATGTATATATATATATATATATATATATATATATATATATATATATATATATATATATATATATATATATATATACATACATATACATATGCATACATACATAGATACATACATATCTATACACACACACACTCATATATACACACACACACACTATATATATATATATATATATATATATATACGCAGACAGGCTCATACACACGTCAGTTCAAAGCAGAAATATATTTAAAATTAAATTTTACTTTAATTTTTAATGATATTCTGCTTACTAATAACAATAATTATTTCTACGATAATAATGGCGTGACAATGATATCTTACATTCATTATTATTATTATTATTATTGTTATTATTAAATAAAATAAATCATTACTTTTGTAATTATTAATATTGCATTTATGTATGACCGTATGTGTGTGTGTGTGTGTGTGTGTGTGTGTGTGTGTGTACATATGATATAGGTTATATATGTTTGTATGTGTGTAGGAAGAGAGAGGTGACGTGAGAAAGAAAACGACTGTTACAAATACATAGAATGACCGTTAAAAATGCACTGGAAACAAGGTTATCCTCATGATTGTCCTTAGCTGACCTTATGTAAGTGAATATTTGAAATTTTATGTGTAAATTAATAGATACACACTTAAATTCACACACACACACACACATACGCGCACATATACCCATTTGCAGTATATAAACTCAAACGCTAATACACACATGCACACACATACACATTCACATACACACATATCCTCACATACATATACCCACTTGTGTTATGTAAACTCAAGCTCTTATAGACACACACATGCCCTTATATATATATTTAATCACATACTTATACACACACACACGCTCATACATGCACACACACACACGTATATGTGTCCATATATTCCTTCTGTGTCTCACACCCATACCTTTGCGCAATCTCCACATTCTTCTTACCTTTCCTTCCCCCACCATTTTTGCCCCCTTTTACCTTCTCCAATCCACGCTCCTCAGACGCATCTAACGATTACTTACACGCAAAAAAAAACAACATTTTACATCCCCAGTAACCTATGCCACTATGATTTTGCCCTTTCACCCAATCCTCTACTACCCAACTCTAAACTCAGAGACATTCCTATACTGTCACATACACCTGCAACTCCCCCCCCCCGTAGAAGCACATTCTCACGTTATTCCTAACCTCTCATTTATTCTACTTCCCTTACATTTTTCTCTTTCTTTCGATGAAAGACTAACGTCCGAAACGTTAATATGCTTTTCGTTCCTTTTAAAGTGTTAAGCTAATACAATGTTTATTAAACCTTCTTCCTCCTGTGTTCATTTTTCTTTCTTCTAGTGTCCATTACAATAAATGTATGTATATGCGTGCGCACATATATTACACACACACACACACACACACACACACACACACACATACACACGCATACTTGCTTATATTGTTTTATTCTTTTACTTGTTCCAGTCATTGGACAGCGGCCACGCTGACCTTGTGTTAAAATTTGAAACAACAAAGTTGGTGGACGACAGAATCGGTGGAGCGTCGGACGAAATGCCATAAACTGTTTACATACGGCACTGGATGCCGGGATTTCGAATCCTACAGTGGTTGATTTTCTGCCTTTCAACTTGGCTGGTGGGTGGCAGTGGGTGATAGCGTATTGGTGGTGGTGGTGGTGAGGTGTCGATGGTGGGAGTGGGTTGCTGTTGCTGGTAGAGGGTTACTAACGTGGGGAAGTACTAGTGGTAATGTGTTTATGATGGTGGTGGAGGGATTTTTAGGTACTGGGTGGTGGTGGTGGTGGTGTATTTAATCAATCAATAACACCACACCCCTAAAAATATATTGGCGGTGGTGGCGGTGGCGTTGTCTTATGACAACGAAGTAAATCGATATAACTGTTGCTGATCAGCAACGTCCTCTTCTCCCCACTCCCGTCTCCCATCCTCCCCCCCCCCTTTCCCTCATGCTTTCTCCTCTTACTCTCCCTCTATCCCCCCTCCTCTCTCTATCTCCTCTACAATTATCGATTTTCCCACGTTTTAAATACATTGTTTACTGAACTGGAAACTGATAAAGAATCCCGCCTATTTTCACTTTCACTTTCTCTTGTTGCTGATGTTGTTATTGTACCGAGTGTTTAACTCTTGAGCTTTAATAGTGTGTGTGAGTGTGTATGAGTGTGTATGAGTGTGTGAATGTGTGTGAGTGTGTGTGAATGTGTGTGTGTGTGTTTGTGTGTGTATGTGTGTTTGGGTGTGTATATGTATGTTTGCGTGTGTGTGTGAGAGTGTGTGCGCGCGCACTTAACTGTTTATATGTGCGTGTGTGTGTGCTTGTATGATGTATGTACTTGCTTATACGCTTTTGTTTGCGTCTGATTGTGCATACATGCATGAGTGTGCATCTGCGCATGTATGTATGTGCATATACACACATATATATGTACAAATATATATATATGTGTATCTATGAGTCTGTGTATGTATGCAAGTGTGTGTATATGGGTGCATGTATATATATATATATATATATATATATATATATATATATATATATATATATATATATATATATGTGTGTGTGTGTGTATGCATGTGCCTGCCAGTGTGTATCTATGTGTGGGAGTGCGTGCGCATCTGTTTGTGTGTTTGTGCAACAGGTTCGTGTTTAATAGTTTGTTTAACCGAGTGTGACAACAAGAGGGTAGCAGTCCACACTGCGTATTACGGGTGGATTGAGTGGATATCGGGTATGTGGAGTAAGTGCACTTGACAGGGACAATTATAATAACAGCGCCTTCACTGCCACCGCCTCCTCCACTCCCACAACCCCCACCACCGCCACAACCTCCACCCATTCCCACCACCACCATCACTTCCATTATTGTTGTTCTTCATGCTGTTCTTGCCGTACGTTATCTGTTATTCTCCGCGATTTAACATCCCCCCACCGCCACCCGAGGCCGCCTCTATGACTCATTGACAATGTCTCTATAGAATAATTACTGATACATTATCACCACGGAAAAACTTCAACAACAACATCAAAAAAGGGGGAAAAAAAAGCCTAGCAACCACTGCTACAACAACAACAACAACAACAACAACAAAAACAACAACAACAATATTAATGACACCACCAACAAGAGCAGCAGCAACAACAATAATAACGTTGACAATAACGGCAACTATGACATCACCAACATCATCATCATCATCATCATCATCATCATCATCATCATCGCCATCATCATCATCATCATTATCATTATCGTCATCATCATCGTCATCATCATCATCATCATCACCATCATCGTCATCGCCATCGTCATCGCCATCATCATCATCGTCATCATTATCCTCCTCCTCCTCATCATCATCTTCATAACCATCATCATCATCATCATCGTCGTCACCATCATCGTCATCATCATCATCATCCTCGTCATCATCATCATCATCATCAACCTGAACAGCAGCAGCAGCAGCAGTAATAAAGACATTCACAACACCAGGAGAAAGGACAACATTTAACAGCAAGAAGAACATCAATGTCAAGAATAATGAAGGCGTTTCGATGACAAATAGAATAACAAGAAAAATAAGAAAGAAGTACGGCAGCAACGCCGACAACAGCAACAACAATAACAGCCACAATAACCACAGCAGCAACGGTGGAAGCATAGCAATAACAACAACGAAAACATTCACATTAACAACTGCAACAACGACAACGACAACAATGACAACTCTGATAATAATTGCTCCTTTATAAAATTGAAAAGAACCAATGAAAAACAGTAAAAAAAAAAGAAGCTGGCTTCATACGAAGTGAATTTACCATTTGTGCCATTAATGTCCGACGAAACCCTGTAAATAACGAACATACATTGACAATAAATTAAATTACAGATTTCACTGGGAAGAATGGCGAAGAACCAGCATATTTCTAGTGTAAAGAAGCAAAGGGTTCGGCCTCTATACTGTTGAGTAACACCGATTTATTGTTCAACCCCGTGGAACTACAATGGGCTCCTCTATTTGCCTGACCAAAACTAAACAGTTTTCAAAGCAACTGCTTTCTCAATACAATTCTGTTTTGCCATCATCGTCATCATCATCATTAGCATTTTCTGATCTTCTAACGCATTATTATTATTATTATTATTATTATTATTATTATTATTATTATTATTATTATTGGTTGTTTTCATTGCATTTCTAAGTGCAGTTCTATGCATTCTGGGTCTGTATGGTATTTGTTTCGGTTTTGTACCTTTCATTATATTGAAACTCTTCTATACAATACGTGTCCAATGTACAGTAATTCAATTTTCCCAATGTTGTACATATTTGTAAGTCTCGGGGTGTTGGTCATGTATTTGTCCGCATGGATGTTAACCATTACCAAGTCACCTATTATTATAAGAATTGTTTCAGTTTTCAAGGCCCAGCATTCTGGTTATTTCTATTTCAATATCCAAATATTTAGATAAGTTCTCCATTTCTTTTAGAAATATATTATCATCTGGAGGGGTTGTTGTTTCGATTAACAGGCATTTCTTTCCCGGATAATCCCTAATCACGATACCCAGTGTTTTAGCATTCACATCTCTGTACCTAGAGTCAAATCCAAGATTATTCTTGTTTTGTCACTCTCTCACACCTCTTTGGTGTATGCCTGTATCAACTCTTTTTTCTCGATATTTTATGATGCTGGCACAACTTCCGGTGTATGTAAGTCACAGCTCTGTTATGTTTATGGATCTATCCTGTTTTCGCTTAAGACTGGGCAACCAGAGACAGCATCATTAATCGTCTTTTCACAATCTCTACATATCCTGCAATGATTTTGATGGATTCTGGTGGGAAGGTTTCGACCTTATTCTGTACTCAACAGCCTTCCAGTTTCAGCTTTTTATCCTACCCTTCTCAAACAGAATGGAATTTTTCATTTTGGCATCTTTATTTCCACCCTTTTCAGTTTTATTCTGGTATTGGCCATGGGGAGGCTTCTACTTGCCATCGCTTTTGCATCCAGAAGATTCATATTTACCTTACACTTTTCTTATCCTCTCTTTCTGTTTTTTTTTCACAACGTCTGTTAGTTTCTCTTTTCCCATCGTTAATATTAATCATTTTAGTCTCTCTTCTGCAGTTTTGGGGGTTTCTTCCAAGACTTGAACAGTTACGTTGCTTATGTTTTGGTTCGTTTTCTTAATCTTATTTACTGGATTTTTTTTTGTTACCCTACAGTAAATATTTTAGTTTCCATTTACTAAATTCCTCTGACAAGGATTTGGTCGTCCCTAGAGTAAGGTAAACGATGCTTGCTCCAAGGTACCGTGTAGCGAAATCGAACCGGAAGCTACGTAATTACAAAGCCGACTTCTTACCCGGATAACCAGACTTACGCAAAGAATTCTCTCGTATCAGATGATTCTTTCTCTTCGTTTTGTTTTCGAATTTGGTAAGATCAAGAATTCCTCCATCGCAGCGAATATTTTCTCCCCACCTTCCTTCTTGTAGTCCACCATACCGTATTCCTCAATGTTATATTCTATCATGTTTCTAATTAGTATTTAAATTTCACTTTTTAGGGCTTTTCAATTAAAGCCTTTTTTAAAACTAATCTCTAGTTAATTACATTTGTTAATTAACTCTGATCATTCCTTTCTATTTTCCATTTGTCTTCCATATTCTTTCTGCTCTTTCTTTTTTCCTCATTCCTTCTTCCTCTTGTTTTTCTTTAGTATCTTCTACTCTTTCTCTGGGCATCAGGATTCATTTCCTCCCTCTTCCTCCTTCGCATCATCATCATCATCATCATCATCATCATCATCATCATCATCTCAGTATTATTATTAGGGTGGTGAGCTGGTAAAGTAGTTACGGTCCTAGGGAAAATGCTTAGCGACTTTACGTTTTGAGTTCAAATTCTGCCGGAGTCGACATTGCCTTTCGGAGTCGATGTAGTCGACTCATCCCCTCCCCCAAAATTGCTGCCCTTAAGGAAAACTTTGAAACTATTATTATTATTATTATTATTATTATTATTACTAGTGGTGATTCTTGTTGTTGTGGTGGCAATAATAGCAATAGCAGTTATATATCTGCCCTGTTGTAAAACAATATCGATCTGGCTAATCAGCCAATTTTAATTAAGTTCGACCTCTTAACCCTGGTCTTCTTAATCATGTTTGCTTATCACATTTTCAATGCAATTCTCTCCTTATTCTTGCTCTTTTTTTTTTATCGCTGTCGCTCTTCATTGTAGTAGTAGTAGTAGTAGTGTATGTTGTAATTGTGTTGGTTGTAGAATATTTCAATGGACACAATGCGCCGTCCTCTCCAGCGTTGACTCCCACCTGACCCCCATCGTTTTTAAGTGAGTTCCCTCTGCAACACGGCTCTCCCACTCGGCTGAAAGGGTTTAACACGACCTCACTGCACACCGAACCAGATCCTTCCTACTCATCATGAAGGCAGACCACAGCTGCTCCCTAATAAAAACTAAACCCGCTGGACAATTGAATCCTCCTCATCTCTAATCCCAGTGAGCACCGAACCAACCTAAACCCTACGCTAACCCCTCTTACCAATACCCAAACCTCTCCGAGACACAACTCTCACGCTTCTACACTTCCACTTCCCGTATCGTTATTTGGGCCTCTCTGGTTTTATTCAAAGTACTTTCTTATAGAGTACGCCATTAGAGCAATCTGTAAATGTACTCCTATAAAGGTAAACCCTCAAGAGTTCACTCGATGAGTACAACACCACCATCCCCACCACCATAACAACAACAACAATAACACTGCAATATTACGCCACTCCAGCGCAACACCACACAATCCCTGACACCACACCAGCAAAATCTCCATAAATCATATCCTAACATCTTAAACAAGGGAAGGGCGCAATGGATTATGTAATTTGATAATAACCGACACAAATGTTAGTTGGTCGGTTGGTCGGTTGGTTTTCTCCTTTTACGCTTTGCGTCATATAGAGGAAGCAGGAGAAAGTGCAGGCTGAGTGCAGGCTGAGTGCAGGCTGAATGCAGGCTGAGTGCAGGCTAAGTGCATGTACTAGGCTTCGCGAAAGAGAGGAAGGGGAAGAGAGAGTGATAGAGCGGGAGAGAGAGAGAGAGAAGGAGAGAGGAATCCAACACGGTACGGCACCACATATTTTGATTATTAAAACTTGCAGAAAAATACATATATTAATGAAATGTTGCAGAGATAGTTTTTTTTTCGGTGGAATAGATTGCGACGATGTTGGTAAGAATTTAGCTAAACAATAACATGTTTATTGCAAATACACAAATGAGAAATTTATTTTATTTGATTTTATTTTGAAGTAATAAATATTTTTCTGTTTGAAAATTAGTATTCGTTTCATCATTTTGCGTAAATACCAAGAAATTTTATGAAAGTTCAGTTATAATTATTGTATGTATGTCGAATTTCCTGATATCACCCATGGCAGCCTAACACTATGAACAGGCGCCCTCCAATCCTAAAAGTGCTGCTTGGCCGAGTTCCTCGATTTTCCAAGTTCGACCCTGTTTACTGTATTCTCTCCAATGAGGGTCCGGCTGGGTTGACGGCTCGTGCTGGCCGACCACATGTCACATGGCCAGGGCAGATGAGGAGGTGTCTGGCGGAGATGGGGGCTGACTAGGACGCTGCTTGACGGGTTGCCCGGGAGGAGCCGGGAATACGCCGACGAATGGGTGAATATACCAACGTGCTGCAACGGCGCAATCGCCTACATCTGACCTGACCCAGGGTGGCCAGAATATATTTCCAAAAGAACGTGTCATATCGACGGGTCTCGCGGTCCCGTTGTCTGCCGGAAGATGGTAGGGGTTCGCTCTTCTGCTAGCAACATGTGTGTATGTACAGGGTGCAGTGCTGCACCGATAACCAGCTGGCGGGAGATCTGTCTGGGGTTAAGCCAATAGTAACAGGGAACAGCCAATTTGATGTGGCGATTAACTTTAAACCATAATTATTGTATTAATACCATAGAATAATTATAATTTAGTGTCTGAATTAAAAACAGATGGCTGCGGCCGAAGCGCCGCGCAACCTTTAGTCACGGGTCCTCTCGATCGAGGTTTCCGGGCCTAAATGCTACAACCATCACCACCAACAACAACAACGAAGACGTCGACAATAACACCACCACCACCGCCGCCGCCGCCGCCGCCGCCGCCGCCGCCGCCGCCGCCGCCGCCACCACCGCCGCCGCCATCATCTTCGATGATGACCTTTGATGGTGGCCAACTTGAGATGATGCTATCATGTCGGCAGCATTTGAAAAGATTGGGTGTAAAATTTTTATTCAGTAATTTTCTTGAAGCAATTTAAATAACAAAAGCAGACAACAGAAAACTAAAGAAGAACCATTTTTAGCTGTGAAGAATTGTAAACCAATTCCAAGAGTTTATGTATTCGACATTTGAGTTTTGCGGTCTTTTATCAAATTTATCACGGCATCTTAAATACTCACCTTAGATAATGAGAGAGAGAGAGAGAGAGAGAGAGAGAGAGAGAGAGAGAGAGAGAGAGAGAGAGAGAGAGAGAGGAGAGAGAGAGAGAGAGAGAGGGGGGGAGAGAGAGAGAGAGAGAGAGAAAAGGAGAGACGGAGAGTGGGAGGAAGAGAAAGAATGAGACAGTGAAAGACAGGGCGAGAGAAATACACACACACACACACACACATAGAGGTATGCACATACCAACCCACCCATACGCACAGGAACCGAGAAAATGAAACAGAGAGAGAGAGAGAGAGATACACACACATACGTACACATACAAGCATGCACAGACAATCGAATACATACATGCACGAACGTTCACAGACAGAAACAAATACATACACATTCTACACGCGTAACACACATACTATACACACATACATCCACACACGTACACTCACATTTAACCATATAATGAACACACACACACACACACACACACATATATACACTCCCATCCATATTCCAACAAACGTAAACACTGACACACAACGATCGTAAACACACACACACACACATATATACACGCGCACATACAGCACACACACATGAACACAGAATGCCAATTAATAAATACATACATACATACACACACACACATGCACACACACAAACATATAGGCGCAAACACTGGTACCAAAACATACACAAAAACACATTAACATACAACAAACACCAAGATAGGCACAAATATATATACACACACTTATAAACATATACACGCAATTATACACAATACACACCAATATTCGCATGTATACATACACGTAAATACCTTTTCCACTTAAGGGTCAAGGCTTGAAATTTGGCGGTGTGGGGGTCGGGGGAGTAGTCGATTACATCGACCCCAGTGTATATCTGGTACTTAATTTATCAACCCCAAAAAGATGAAAGGCAAAGTCGACCTCGACGGAATTTGAACTCAGAACGTACACACAAGCGTAATACATATATGCAATCATTAATGCAATTACTAATGCATACACACACACACATACACAAATAAACACATACATAAACTGGCATATACATAACACGCCAATAAATAGAAACACACTTGAATAAGCATACATGAATACATGAAACAAACAGATATATTCACGCACACATACACACACACAAAGTATATACAAATATACTTATATCCACTCAAACACATATAAATACATACACACAAAAATATATGCAACAGGGACACACACACACATATACATACACACATATATACATACACACACACACACACACACACACACAAACGCTCATAAATATAGACATAGAAATATAGAAATGCAAACATACATACGCACGTGCATAAACAGAAATGCCTTAATCAGATGTGAATTATCCTTAAGGGGAGATAATATGTTTAATTAGTACGTCTGTTGTAAGGATTAAAGATGATCTTAAGAAATAGGCTATTCAGCTAATCCTCTTAAAGTCGATTAAGATGGTTAGATGGCCTGAGAGCGGGAACGGAGGATGGAATGCTGAAGATACGCTGTATTAAACCTGGTGAAACTAACAGTTGTAATAACACCTGAATGTAATTCTCGGGCAGAATCGGCATGACACAATGTGACACAGCGTGACACAGTGTGACACAGCGTGATATAGTGTGTCACAATGCTGTACATTTGATATTGCAGGTAGAACCCATCCGACTGGCTTCTATGCAATTTCCGCCTACGCGCAAGGTTTGAGTTCAACCGCGGAGGGAACCCGAAGAGTGTTTTCAAGCTATTCGGGCTTTTACTGCACACACACACACACACACACACACACACACACACACACACACACACACACACACACACACACATGCATTCTGCAATTTTAAGCTGACTGTCAAATTGTTTACTCGTTTAAGGTGAAGGTTATTTAACAACAATACGATTTCAGGTCAGTGGTAATCTGGCTGACTGTGATAAACAGGCTGTCTGTGGGGATGTACACACACACACACACACACACACACACACACACACAACATAGATATATGTGTATATATAAATATCTACATGTACGTATATATGTGTATATGTTATACACACACATACATAACATAGATATATGTATATATATGAATATCTACATATATGTATATATGTGTATATGTTATACACACACACAGTCACACACACAACGTTAAAGACTATATATATGCATTTTTATGATAAAAACTGTGATTTTGAATTTACAATGAAAATTCTGGAATGACTTTGGTTAAAATTATTTCTCATCACACAGACACCTACGTACACATAATATGCACATATGCACACACCTGCATCTATATACGCACGGGTGCATACACAAATATGCTGATATTTGTTTATACATGCACAGACGCGCGCGCGCGCGTACATACTCATATATGCGCTCACACACGTACACGCTCACACACAAACACATACATGCATACGAACACACTCACACATTGTAACAATTAATTGCTAATTGAAAACTGAGAAAAATGACAAAACACGCGTAAATAAACACACACACACACAAGTGTAAACAAACATACATAAACACACATAGAACACACACACACACGCACACACAACAAAATAAGTGAAAAAGTAAAGAATTATATTGTTTGGCGTTCAACTCACTTGTTGATGTTTTGGGGTGAATTCTGTGAATTTCAGTTCACCTAAATTAATAATTTTAGTTAGAAATAGTCAAGATGTTTGGTAAATTTAGTCAAAGAGAATTGTGGAAGAACTTGGAGACAATATACAAGCTCGAAACGTAAAAGACTTTCTCACTTCCCGAGCGTTAAACTAATACATCTGTTTGTTGTTTACACACCCGTCTTCGTCTCTTTTATGTTTTTGTAAATTCTCACTATAAGTAAAGGAATATTGGTTTCCTATTTTGGCACAAGGCCAGCAATTTCAGAGAGAGGGTTTGAGTCGATTACATCAACCCCAGTATTCAGCTGGTACTTATTTTATCAACCACCGAAAGAATGAGCAGCAGGGTCGACCAAGGAGGAATTGAAACTCAGAAGGTGCTAACGAATCTGCAAGCTCACCGCCCTAACAATAAATGAAAAATTTAACAGAGGTATGCCGTTCTGTGTGACCTCCACCCCTGAAGGAATCGTAGGAGTATTTTCGTGACATCTAGCGACACTTGGGCAGTTTTTGGTCTTGGGGTGGGGATGTCAATGATAAGAGAATGATTCCTGAACGGAATTCGTCCTTTCGATTTATAAGAAATAAGTATGAAAGTATTCATTGCAGATCTCTTTAAATGTATCAATAAAACCTTCCCTGGGCGTATGAAACTGATGGCCGTTTATAGAGTGTAAAATTAATATCATCTGTGCAAAGGCCAAACTCTGCGAGATGAGATTTCCTTTCCACTGTCCCACAAATCTCAGCCACATCATATGATCCCACAACTACATCAAAGAACTCATTGCCATTATGCTTAATCCCAAACCATTTTTAATTTTAATGTTCGTAAAAACTTCAGGATATTTATAACACTAATTTCAAAATTACGAATGGGGATTAAATTCTTGCTAAATTCCAACATATTAAGGAGAAGCGGGTTGGAATTGAAAGGCTAATATTCCACTATGACAAGCTGGGCAGATTTCTAATTATATTTATTGATTACTTGATTAAGTAAATTAATTGCATTGAGCCATATTTTTTCTCTTATAAAATGAAATCCGTGGCCTGGTTAAATTTTGTAATAATCACGTCTAAAGTATGTTAATAAACTATATATAATTTGGTTGGTTAATGAGCCTACGCGCGCGCGTGCACACACATACACACGCATATATATACATATGCCTATATATATATATATATATATATATATATATATATATATATATATATATATTATATAAGCGTACGTATGTATACATATGTATATAAGTTTATATACATGTATGAAAATGTGTGTGTGTGTGTGTATTCGTAAAAATCGAACTCTGTTAGTGATAATGGAATACAAAAGTAGAAGAATATGTCACGTGATATTATTTCTATACATAATATGGATTGCACTTGTTCAAATTGCTTCCAGACGAATACCCACTACGCGCGCACACACACACACACACACACACACACACACACACACATGTATGCACTCACTGGTGCATGGTGCATATTTGAGATTCATACAAACATAAGGTCCTTATAGACACAAAAAAATCAATGTATATACATACATATACATATATACACATACGCAAGCATGTATCACACACACATATATATATATATATATATATATATATATATATATATATATATATATATATATATACATGTATATAAATATGTTTGTGTATAAGACAGTGAGACAGAAAGAATGTGCGTGTTTGTGCGTGTGTGAGTGTGTGGGTGGGTGTTTGTAAATATATATATATATATATATATATGCCAATAGGCGTGCACGCTATTTTAAAATAATAAATAATATTAAATTATAAAATAAAACGCCGAAAACTAATAGCATTATAAACATTATCAATTACTGTCATAATTTTTACTTGGAGTAAAAGAAAAAAGCAAATAAAAGACCCAATTGTAGATTCAAATTACTGTTGTGCCGTAATTATATTTCAACTGATTGCATTAAAACCGTCGACTGAAGTGTGGCACAACTGGTGTATCGATAACTATTGTTTTGTTTTTATTTTTTAATCCAATTTCTCAGTAATTATTATATTGTGTGTGTGTATTTTCTTCCTGGCTGTTGTATCTGATAACATAATGTTAGCTTCTGTTCATCTATGTGTGTTTGTGAAAGTGTTTAGCTGTTGTTTTTCAGTATAGCATCAATATTCCTTATTTAATCTGTATTTCTGTTATGTGGTACTTAAATGTCTTATTTCTGAATAAACTCTCGTATTATATCAAACATCTATCTCCATCCCTATCTGTCTCCACTCCCGCTTTCTTTCAGAAAATGCACTTGTACACGCTCTTAAATCGACATGTGTGTGCGTATATATACATGTATGCATGTGTATATATTTGTATATTCATGAATATGTGTGTGTGTGTGTATAAATGTATGTATGTATGTATATATGTATGTATACTTATATGTATTACTCTCTTTTACTCTTTTACTTGTTTCAGTCATTTGACTGCGGCCATGCTGGAGCACCACCTTTAGTCGAGCAAATCGACCCCAGGACTTATTCTTTGGATGCCTAGTACTTATTCTATCGGTCTCTTTTGCCGAACCGCTAGGTTACGGGGACGTAAACACACCAGCATCGGTTGTCAAACGATGTTGGGGGACAAACACAGACACACAAACATACACACACACACATATATATATACATACATATACGACGGGCTTCTTTCAGTTTCCGTCTACCAAATCCACTCACAAGGCTTTGGTCGGCCCGAGGCTATAGTAGAAGACACTTGCCCAAGGTGCCACGCAGTGGGAGTGAACCCGGAACCATGTGGTTGGTAAGCAAGCTACTTATCACGCGTATATACATACATATATACATATGTATATATATATATATATATATATATAAAATATATATATATATATATATATATATATATATATATATATATATATATATATATATATATATACATATATACGTATATACATACATATATATGTATATATGTATGTATTTTGTATACATATTTGCATGTATATATATGTATGTTCATACACACGCACACATACGTTTTTGTGTTTATATATATATATATATATATATATATATATATATATATATATATATATATATATATATACATATATATATATATACATATATATATATATATACATATATATATATATATATATATATATATACATATATATATATATATACATATATATATATATATACATATATATATACTTTATTTAAAAGCAGCAGAAATATAACAAAAGCTGTTACTCAGTTTCATGTTCCCGCTCACGGAATTTCCATGTACACACACACACACACACACACACACGCACACACACACACACACACACACACACACACACACACGCACACACGCGCACACACTCCAGCTTGTGAACTGTATGACTAAGACACTACCAATCCCTCGCTGTGAAAACGTTTCCGAGATGAAACAATGGCAAACCCTTGTACTGTTGTTCTTATTGCAAAGTGGTACGAGTGGTGGTAGTAGTGGTGAGGCTGGTGATAGGGATGGTAATGATAGTAGTAGTGGTGGTGGTGGTGGTTGTGGTGCTGACAAAGATGGAAGTGTTGTGATTACGGTCAGTTCCAATAGTAATGGCGTGGCACCAGTTGGAGTGGTTTCGGACTTTAGTTTGTCACATTTTTGTCTGAATGCCAACCATTTTCAGTGTTGACTTTATCTGGTCTTTTCAACGCCGGAAAGAACTTCGTTGTGATCTTTTTTCCAATAGTCAATTCACTAAAGAACAATTTTCAGTGAAATGAATTCTTTAATTCTCTACTTCTTTGAATATATTAAGTCTTATATAGTTACACTTCTTCAGCCATTTTAAGAGTTGACTTCAGAAAGCTTTTGTAATGGTGGAAAGAACATCCCCGTGATCTTTTCACTGTGGTTAATTCAGTGAAGCTTTTTTAGTGAATCAAGTCCTTTAATATTCCATCTCATTCTATATATCACTTTCTTACATAGTCACCCTTCTTTTTCAGCCATTTTGAGAATTGACTTGATGTGTTATTTCTAACGGCAGAAAGGACTCCTTCCTGGTCTTTAGCAAACTCTACGGTGAATGAATTCCTTCAATATTCTATCATTTTGTATATATTACCTTCTTGTGTGCGGCACGAACATTTGACCACTTTAATCGAATCATTTGTGCGGGTCGTCCGGCAAAAGCTGAACGGTCATACGTCACATTCGACGGGAGAATCCATCATTATTATTATTAAGGCGGCGAGCTGGCAGGATCATTAGCATGCTGGGTAAAAAAATATTTAGCGCCATTTCGCACGTCTTTACGTTCTGAGTTCAAATTCCTCCGAGGTCGACTTCGCCTTTTATCCTTTCGGGGGTCGATAAAATAAGTACCACTTGAAACACCATGATCGTTGTTATCGAGTTAACCCCTCCTCCAACATTGCTGGCCTTGTGTCAAATGTTTCGCAGGCTTCTGACAGAAGCCCGGCTCGTCAGGCACAGATTACTGAATGAAGAAAGTCCAAGATAGCTTCTGGAAAATGAGCCACTATTGGTCAAGGCGGGTCACATGTTGTTGCTAAAAATGGAATCGGCAATCCAGCGACACCAGATGCATCACAACGTTTTGGGTGCCTCTTTCTTTCGCTTGCCGCTCATTCGTGTATATATATATATACACACACACGCATTGTGCGTGCATATATATGTAAATATATATTATGTATATATATGTATGTATGAATAAATAAATATATATATATACATGCACACACACACATACATATGTACATACAAATATCCAACTGTATTAGCGTATATATGTGTACGCGCGCGCGTATATTTGTTATTTGCGTGTGTGTGTGTGTGTGTGATTGAAAATGAATTAGAACAGTAAATGAAACACCGTTTGTTGTAATTAGAATTCTGTTAAGATTAGAATGGTAAGGGTTGTCTGCAAAATATAGACGTGGATTCCACGAAGATTCAAGGATTTGCATAAACGGTTCTGCGCCAAATTAAATTTGGTAACTGCTACCTTGGCATATATTCTGGTTGGACTATATCTGACCATTATATTTACCTTTATGGATCTAAATTGTGTAAAAATAACCTTTAATAAGAATTGAACACGTGTCGACAGGTTTCGTTCTGCTGGGAGATTTAGGTGTTGAGGTGTTGTTCCACCGCTCATATTCTTTTAAAGTGATTAAGAAATATTGGAGACTGAAAGTAGGTCTTCGAGAATATAGGAAATTACTTTTGTAGAAGATGGCGCTTCGCTTGGTGTGTAATTACAGCGGGAAAGAAAGACAAAGAGAAGGAAAGGGGAAAAAAAAAGAAACAACAATACGTGTGTGTGTGTGTGTGTAAATGTGTTTGTGTGTGTGAGTATGTGTAGGGAGATAGAGAAAAAAGAGCACAAAGGAGAGAGAGAGAGAGAGAGAGAGAGAGAGAGAGAGAGAGAGAGAGAGAGAGAGGTGGAGCGATAGAGTAATATATAGAGATTGTGCCTCTTTAGCGTTCGTCCGACATTTTTTTCCTATTTTTTCGTCTCTTCCATAAATATTACTAATATTGTTTTCAGCAGATTAAATTATCTTAAGTGGCGATTGCAGAATTCAATCTACACACACACACACACACACACACACACACACACACACACATACACACATTCATGCACGTTTACATATATATATATTTGCTTGTATGCACACAAATACAAATATGTAGTATATGTGTGTTTGTGTGAGTGTATGTATTTGCGTTTATAATTTTGCAGGTTCTTCGAGACGCGATGAAAGAGAGAGAAAGAGAGAGAGAGTGAGTGAGAGAGAAGGTAAGAGAGAGAGAGAGAGAAGGAGGAGAGGGAGGGTGAGAGAGAAATACCTATTATGACAAGAAATTGTTTATAACTTTGTAAAAGAATGTATACATGCATACAATTGTACATACATCCGTGTGTGTATGTGTGTGTGTATGCGTATATGTACACACACACACGCACGCACACACGCACACGCACACACGCACACGCACACACACACACACACACATACATGGCTTGCTGAACGTTTGTTGACAGTTTGGGAAATAATCAATACAGTTATACTATATAATGTAGTTTATGGGAATGTAAACAAACCAGCACTGGTTGTCCACCACCCACACCCACATATCTATCTATCTATCTATCTATCTATCTATCTATCTATCTATCTATGAGAGAGAGAAAGGGAGAGATGTCGATCCTTCGGTATTGGTATACAGTGTCGGTATGAGGAGACGATGTCAGCTACCTTCTTTCTCAGCCTCTTTATATATGTCATGTGGGAAGGTTGCGTAGATGAATGACGTTTTCTGATACCAAAGGTTTGACTATATCAAAGGTAGAACGAAAAGAACACAAGAAATGGAAACCATCAAAACACAAAATGCGGGGAAAAGGACGACAGCACGACAACGGCAAACAGAACGAAACAAGATACGCGGATCCTTTCGCCGCCAATTTACCTCTTCAGTCGGAGTCCGGAATGTCTCCGTAGTTTCGACCACTTATCTCCGATACTACTGGAAACCGGCCAGGCCAAGGACTTAAGCTAAAAGCATTAAAACTCTGGGGGAAAGGCAAACGAATGAAACATACACGAAAACAAACAAGTAAAAAACAGAAAGGGTCTTTCGACTTTCAGACGAACGAAACGTATGAAATAGAATCAAGGAGTGGCTGTGTGGTAAGTAGCTTGCTTCCCAACCACATGGTTCCGGGTTCTGTCCTACTGCATGGCACCTTGGATGAGTGGCTTCTACTATAGCCCTCGGGCCGACCAAAGCCTTGTGAGTGGATTTCGTAGACGGAAACTGAGAGAAACCCGTCGTGTTGTGTGTATATGTTTGTGCGTCTGTGTTTGTCCCTCCACCATCGCTTGACAACCAATGCTGGTGTGTTTACGTCTCTGTAACTTAGCGGTTTCGCAAAAGAGACCGATAGAATGAGTAACTGGCTGACAAAGAATAAGTCCACAGTCAAATAAAAGAATTTATATATATATATATATATATATGTGTTTGACGGGCTTCATTCAGTTTCCGTCTATCAAATCCGCTCGCTAGATATTAGTCGGCTGGAGGTACTACGCAATGGGACTGAACCCGGAACCATGTGATTAGGAAGCAAGCGTCTTACCACATAGTCATGTCTGTTCCTATTCTGAACTTTTAGTTTTTTGTTCGGAACGAAACCATCGCGGTAATATTTGTGTTTATAATGAGGGGCGAAGGGCAAGAAAACTCACTTAGATAGATAGATAGATAGATAGATAGATTAAAGTGAGAAAGGGAGGTGGAAAGCGAAGAGGTCAGAAGAGCGACTCAAATGCAATCGAACTTCGTAAACGAAAGAGCAGCAATGAGCGAGCAACGTAAAAACGTCATTAAAATGCTCACCCACACCCACCTAACCGCATTCGCACACACACACAGAGACAGGCACACACACACAGAGACAGGCACACACACACACACACACACACACACACACACACACACACACAGAGACACGCACACAAACATTCTTCTTTCTTCTTCACCCACTCCCTTCAAGATTTCCTTTGTGACCGCCATGGCAGGGTGTTTCATAGCAGTTGGTGACGTGAACAAGTCTTCGTTTCTGATTGTGATTTTGTGTAACCCCAATCAGGAACTAAAAGCACGATTTACTTGTAATATATCAGGTTACCAAGAACTACATTATCAATTTATCAGTAAAAAATTGAGTTTTTCCATTTTTCCATTTATCTTAGGCAGATTTTCTCTCTGTGTGTGTGTGTGTGTGTGTGTGTGTGTGTTTAAAATTCATACATTTACACAATTCCAAATCCCGGGCAATACTGCTAGTCTATTTATATAATTCAATTTCATGATTTATCTCGGGGGAATTTGTCAACGAAATGGAAGAGAAGGAAGGTAAAAATATAATTATCATTATCGAATAGAAAACTGTGATTACACATTTGGGATATAAATTTCAATATCTCTATAGAGATCGCTTATTGTAATCTCAGTTATTACTCTCAACCGGTTATTGTTATCGAAATTAGTAGGTACCAGACTATTGCTTAATCGAATCATTGAGTAAATTATTACTGAGATGGTCTTCGTTTCAGAGTAATTTTGCTTCTTAACCACATGGTTCCGGGTTCAGTCCCTCTGCGTGGTACCTTGGGCAAGTATCTTCTACTATAGCCTCGGGCCAATCAAAGCCTTGTCAGTAGATTTGGAAGACGGAAACTGAAAGAAGCCTGTCATACACACATACATACATACATCATACATACATATATATATATGTGTATAATATATGTATATATATATATATATATATATATATATATATATATATATATATATATATATATATATGTATATATATATATATATATATATATATATATATATATATATATATATATATATATATATATATATATATATATATATATCAGGATAAGATCGATATTTAAATATCGATTTTATCAAGTGGCCAGTATGGGAATAAAAACTATCAAAGGTAACAATTATTTAAAATTATAATTTAGGGTATCTAAGAGATACCGCCACGCTGAAAATAGCAGTCAAATCTTGACTATAAACCACCATTTGGGGGGTGGGGGAGCTACAGCCACCTGTATGGCCAAGGGCCAAATTTTAACCCTCCACCATCTAGAACCTTCCCCGAGTAATGAAAAACCTTCATGCCAAATTTGGTACAGATTGATCTCGCGGTTTGGCTATGCATAGAGGAAACACACACACACAAAACAAACGAAGGGTCGTTATTTATTTATTTATGATACACCTTTCTCGGAACCCGCCCCTTGCGTGTTCCGAAGTATATTAAGGACTGTATATTTAGTAAAACGTACGTTTCTGAATTAGCCGACGGGCTGATGATATACTCACTTGGGTTCAATTAACTGTATACATAACCTGAATATCCTTCTGCCAGTACTTCTGTACCAATGTTGCTATTCGTCTATAATTACTCTGTATGTAAACTAATTCTGACCTAACCCGGTGCCTTACCTTTTAAGTGCCTCGATATATATGTATATACTAGGTCATTGTATTGTAATTTCCATTTACATGTGACGCACTAAAATAAATTGTGACAGGATTGTCAACAGTTAAAGGATGGGTTTAGATGACTTAAGTGTATTGCGTCAGGAAACCACTTCGAAGAAACAGTAATTCGCTTTCGCAAAATTACATCCCCGCCCCTCGAGAATTTTCGGCCAGTAATTTCGCTTTTACTGGTATTTTCCCCGACTTTTAGCTCTCAGTTTTATTTTTGATCTTACTTCACCTAGAACTCTTAGGTTATTGTGTCATTGTTTATATATATATATCACAAACTTAGCCTCCCCTTATATAAAAGTAGCAAGATTTGTATTTGGAAACTCAACATTCATTTAGTCTCCTCGTGCTAACCCAACGACCTCCTTTTCTTACATGTGAGCAATATTTTCTATTATTTATATAAAATGTTTGTCATTTGTTTAAAATTATAATTGCCTTAGGAATTAGGGTCTCTGTGATTTCGAGGTTGTTTCCAGAATTCTGCTCCTTTTTGAAGAACTATTCCTTGTATGGATTTTTTCTTTCGTTACTTTACTTTCACAGGCTTTTGTGCAATAACACACTATACCGTCTAGAGAGGTTTTATCAACAATAAGTAGTTAATAAAGAAATTATTAGTTGCTTTTGCTAATTTTCAAAACTGAAAGAAAACTAGAATTTGCCAAAATGAAGCCGGTACGCTATAGTCCATAACTGCCATAAGTAGTTACAGAAGAGATTTGTATTGTAACAAACAGATGTCAGTTTAACGATTTGTCTGAATTGATTTATTAGGAATAGACATTGTGAAAATGAGGTTAACAGTCCACAGGGACTATTATCTTAATATCAACATTATTTACATAATATTTCGATGACTTCAACCATCGAACGTCATCAAGTGTTTTAGAGATAAAGATTCTCGGTTCGTATCTGACCTGAGACCAGGTACACATTCAGAAATAATAAACTAAATGACAGGTGTATCAACCTGACAGTACCGTATGGTAGGTACAGGAAGTAAAGTAACGGGCTCACACAAAAAAGGAAGTCAGACGCTGTTGTTTTCGTTCCCACAATCAACATCATCACTATCACCATGAGCAGTAGCAATGGCACACAGAGTTATCTTCTCTTGACTATCTAAATATAAAGCAGGAAGTCAGCAGCGACGAAAATAGAAATATCCGTAACTGCCAGTCGTTAGCTGATGTAATTTTTAAAATAAATTTCAAAAAACAAATCCACATTTTTCTTTGAAAAATATTCCATTTCATATTGTTGTAAATTTTCAATGAAATTTTTACGCTGATATAAATCTCTAGCCGATATATTTTACAATTATTGTTTATATTTCTCTAAAAGCACACAATCCCATTGTTGTAAGTGAAAATGGCGCAGAATTTGACCAAGGCAGCCGACTTCATTGTGGAAAATAAACATTTGAATGAAATTGAGAAAAATCGATCTAAAATAGAGAATTATTTCAATATTAAGTTATATGATACGATATCGAATAATAAAGAAAACAAAAATAAAAATTTCAAGTGGATCCGAGTGGAAGGTGATGAAGAGGAGGACTGTCGAAATGCCAAGGTAATAAACACTTTTCTCTCTCTGTCTATATATTTGTTTATCATAAGTTTGTTTATATTTATGTGTATATAGATTCCAGTGTTTATGTATGTGTTTTTGTGTGTATATTTCTATGTATATATATATATATTTCTGCGTGTACGTTTACATGTATAAATGATTTTCTCTCTCTCTCTCTCTCGTCCTCAGTGTATATACATGTTTATGTATATATTGTGTTTTTGTGTGTGTGTATATAAGTTTATATACTTACTATGCATGTGCATGTTTATATATTTCTGTGTATGTATGTGTATAGGTATGTTTTAGTGTCTGTGTGTTTGTGTGTATATGTTTCTCGGTGTGTGTGAATACTCTCTCTCTCTCTCTCTCTCTATATATATATATATATATATATATATATATATATATACATATATATATATATATATAAACACACACACGCACGTGTGTGTATGGTATACAACACTCCCACCATGTGGATATCTTCCTGATATGCTCGTTCTGTTAGAAATAGCAGTCAAATGCCCTTCAATTCTCGCCGTTCTGTCTTAGAAAAATATGACACGTTGGAAATAATAGTTCTGGGCCCATGTACATTAAAAACAGACGGGATGGTCATTGTTGGAATGCTCTCAATCATAGGTATGCTCAGTCAGGGATCAATCTAGAGTTAAACATCAACTATTTTACATAAGCAGGTGAACGGCATAAACAAACACACACATTTATACATACATGTATATACGCATATCTTTAGATTTGCCATTTAATATATATATATACAAACTGGTGTAAATTCTTGCGTATATATCTTTGTATACACATGTTTATATGTTTTTGTTTGCTTGAGTTTAGAGTTTGAATCTGCGTGTTGTTTAGTCCTAGGTCAGATCTGTGGTCAGAGACGCTCCAGCTGTGATCATCCCATGTTTGTGTATATATCATTAAATAATATCTAATGTTTTAAGACATATGGTCTGGTTTGAGAGAGATTTGTTAGTTGAGGTTCGCAGTTTCATTTATATCTTCATACATAGACAATATAATAAGAGTTTTCGTCAACATAATGTAACGGTTATGTAATTTAAGTGCTCAGTTTGGTTTACCACTAAAACTCTGGTTTAAACTGCAATTAAAAAGTGTTGAGACTGACTGTCAGATGTGGCTAGAAGTGGTTTCTCCTTGAGCGGGTGGATATAGATTAAAATGGGGTGAGAGGTGGGGAAACGAAAAATCAAAACATTTGGGATCGCTCAAAAATATTAGACAGGAAATATAATCAGGGAGTCTTTTACAGTTGTTTCTAGAATAGTCAAACATGTGGAACATGATGTTGAGTTAGGATTCCATAAGCTAATTATACCTTCATCAGAGAGGGAGAAGTTAGAAAAATATTTTAAAAAATGAAGTAATATCTTGAATAGAGGATATTAATGCATTCAAGTTTGTCAAAAAATCAGAGTGAAATCGATGTGTTACACAGTTTCATGATCAAATAAATTATAAAGTTGTAGTCAAGGTCCATTAGCAGTTTCAAATGAGAATGTTTGATGATAACCCATGGCAGGGAACAGTAGAAGTTACCAGTTCCATTTCTGAGTAGAAAGGGAATTAGGCACTGGCAATGACCTTGCTCGAATGTTTTTCATGTGCCAGTAAGGTGACGCTGGTAACGATCACGCTCAAATGGTGCTATTTACATCCCACCTGCATGGAAGCCAGACAGGTGCTCTGGCAATGATCACGCTTGGATGGTGCTGTTAGCGCTCCACTAGCATGGGTGCCAGTCCTCGAATTTGGTTCAATTACAATTTCGATTTCACTTGCCCCAACAGGTCTTTGCAAGCAGAGTTTAGTGTCCAATGAAGTAAAGGTACGAATAAGTGGGCTGGTTACACCCCTTGCAGAGGCCACGGATTATGGTCTCACTTGGCTAGCTGGGTCTTCTCACGCACAGCGTATTTCCAAAGGTCTTGGTCACTAGTCCTTGCCAAAATAGCATAGAATTTTGTCAAGGATCTCTTCATCAGTGCTTACACCCAACAGCAGCAGCAGTAATAGTTAAGCATAACTGGACATAAAGAACGTCAGTGAACGTCTGAGGGTTGTTAGGGCTGTACACATATGAGCAGGATTCCATGTCGGCCTTCTGATAAGTGACCTTTTATGAATAACAAATTTGACCTTTAGCAGTGTAATGTGGCCACAGTCTGTGCAGGTGAGAACTTTCCCAGACCTTCTATCATACACAACACCCAGTACCTTTCCTGGCATTATGTTTCACTGTTTCATAAGCCATTTAAATTTTCTCAAACTGCAGGGTGTTCTTCCTCAGCACAGATCACCATTTGCTTCTGTTTCAATGTGACATGCTCCTAGTGATCGTTACTGATGTTCAAGGACACATAAAGTACTCTTATTGGAACTAAGAACTCATCAGGTCAGAAGACTTGACCATCCCATCGTTTATGATACTTGATGAAGTGACCTTCCATTCTGGGATTGTCCACTGCTTCCAGTATTTCTGTATCACATGAAAGATAAACATTTTAAACACTTTTATTCTTTTAAGTGTTTCAACTCAAAGACTGTGGCCATGCTGGGGCACTGCCAGTATTATCACCATCTTCAAAGGCCATTCTTTTGTGATTGGTTTTTGGTGAGGGAGGGAGTTCAATATTGCTGCCCGCTTTTGATTCTCTTGCTGTGATCTTCATTCATGTGGGACTGTAGACAGCAAGAGGTCAAGTTGTTTCTTGAAAATATCCACCCCTACCCCAGATTGGTTTTTTGGCAAGATATTAAATGACTATGGGCCTTTGAATCTTGAGCCATTGTAGTACATGGTCCTCACACTAATCACCACATCAAAATAGCTGTTCCATGTTACTACTAGTTTAACCCCAGGCAGATTTTCCGCCAGCTGATTATCAGTGCAGTGTTGCACCCTATACATTTCTAGCAGGGGGGAGCGAACCCCTGCCATCCTCTAGCAGACAACAGGATTGCGAGATTGACTCAGTTTTTGAGCTGGTTAGCTCATCCTCTGCTCACTGGAGTGTACCTTGACTATTACCCTGGCGGTCAGGTGCTTGCAACTGAGGATGAGCCAACCAGCTTGAAACAGAGACAGTCTTGCAACCCTGTTGCCTGCTAGAGGATGGTAGGGGTTCGATCCCCCCTGCTAGCAGTATATAGGGTGCAGCACTGTACTGATAACCAGCTGGCAGAAGATCTACATGGTGCTAAACTAGTAGTAATATGGAACTTTGATGTGGCAATTCACTTTATATATGTGTGTATATATATATATATATATATATATATATATATATATATAAAGGATGGAGGTGGATATAGCACAGAAGTAAGTCTTTCAATTTAAGAAGGAATTTAATAAACATGATTTTAAAAAATTATATAAAGGAGATAATATCAGCTACGATGAATATCATCTTGTAAGATATCAGTAAAGATTTCTAAAAATTTGAAGTAAAAACTGTTTAAATTTAATTCAAGGATCCAGTGTACCAATACAGTAATGTATAAAGTGAAATTTTCTAGCTTTTATAAATACACTGAAAATTTTGCATTTGGGAAATGAAAGAGGGTCAAGAAGAAATAAGAGTCACGAGAAGTCAACAGAATCAAAAAATATAAACAGAAGGAAAAAGCAAGTGGAAAAAACTGAAATTGGTCCATTGGACCCAGTTGACAAAAGGTTTAACAAACTTAACTGACTGTACAGCAGCACTTCATATATAGTTTGTTAGGATCTTTAAATAACCAACGCTATTTCTTCTCATGTAAGGGATTTATATCAATTCAACATCTTGTATGTTCTTGTTGGTGTTGTTTAGCCCTAGGTCAGTCTGTCATAGAGCCACTGTGTTTTGTTGTTCAGGCAGAGGTCAGTCCATCCTGGAGCCATTGTGTGTTGTTCAGGCAGAGGTCAGTCTGTCCTGGAGCCATTGTGTGTTGTTTAGGCAAAGGTCAGTCTGTCCTGTATGCCTTAGTAGCCAGTATTGTTTAGTCAAAGGTCAGCTCCTTTTGTACATCTAACACAACACTGCTCTTTGTGGTATTCAGTTTTTAAGACAGTAAGATGTGATCTGAGGAAGAATTGGCTGCTGTTTCCAAGCACATTAAGTGTCCTCAGAAAGCCACTATGATTGGCTGATGTGTGTGTGTGGAGAACTAACATGAAATCGGTTTCTCCTACAACCGAATGAGTTCTCCTCCCGTTTTGCTGCAAAGATGAGAACTGTAGTTATTATGAAGATGAGTTGATTGATTTTGTTTTCTTAAAAATTAATTCCATTAATTGTAATTTCAGGAATATATACTTGCTATCACAGACCCAGCTGAGACAAAATACATGACAGTTGCAAAGGAAATACAATCCATCTCAAGCTGGAAATATTTCGAAACTATAGAAAAACAGACACGAGCATATATTGAGTTCTACCGTGACAACTTCCTCAAAATTTGTGGCTCTTCCTTGTCTGTAGCACTTGCTCTCTCTATTCTTGAAGACAAATTAGGGCCATACCAGCAGCTGACTCCACCTCAGTTCAAAAGTGGGGACATTGATGAATCTAAAAGCTTCAGGTCTTCAGCACTGTCCATAGACCATTCTGCTATTGTTAATTCAATAATGAAGAACAACGTCCAATTGCCAGACTTAATTGCAAGCTCAGGATTTCGGTCTGATAATGATGCCAACTGCAAACTGTCTGATGAACATTTTCTAGAGAATTTGGTGATAAGTAATGGAGCTTCTTCAACCCCTCCAAAATGTGACACTGTCAATGGGCAGCTGTTGGTGAATAAACCGTTACCATCAAGAAAGGAGGCACTCTCTGCAGAACGTTTGGATTTTTTCAGAAATCTTGCAAAGCAAATTGGTCATGAAGATCCTGATATTCAGGATGCTCTAAAGATTGCTTCTGAAGACACAAAACCATCTGATTTCATCAGGTTGTTGAATAGCATCAAAGAAGATCGAGAGATTGCTGAAACTGAAGACTGTGATTGTGAAGAATTTCATGCGACAGAATCGAATTTGGGTGCCAAGTCATCACTGCCAGATAGTTATGTGAAAATGCTACTAAATGACTATGAAGAAGAATCAGAACTGTCTTCTATTGAAGAACTGAAAAGGAGAAATCAGGCACGGCAAAGATGTCTACGGGAACACACTTTAAATGGTAAGAGTTGCCCCGTGACGCCTCCTCAACAGCAGCCGTTTCCACAGATTGAACATCTGAAAATGAAGAAAACAAAGAAGAAAACTTCCAAACAACCAGAGAATTTTGCAAATCCTTCCCCAACATACCCACTTTACCCTCAACCTCCTCCTCTTCTTGGCACTGACAGAGACATCCTCCCTTCCGTTGCTAACGCTAATCCACAGATTCCTGGTCACCAGCTTTACCTCAATAGAGATGTTGATAACCAATATACTCCATGCTGTAAAGGAACTCCACCAAAAGCTTCCTCTACCTCAGGTTCTATGGCAAAATCCAAAAATATTCCTGTAGCACAATCAGACAACAGACGGACAGCTTCCAACGTTCAGCAACCGAAACCTTTGATAGGACGAATTGATACTGGTTCTCCAAACAGTGGAATGTCTCCTGTTGTGAATGACAAACTGCGATATATTGTTGTCGATGGAAGTAATATAGCAATGACGTAAGTACTTTATTATTATTTTGTTAGTCATCTTCTCCATACTTCTCTTCTAACCACAAATAACTTCATCACCCTCCACTCTAATTACAGCACACCTTTCCAGAGTTTAATTACTTTTACCCTCTAACAATGTGAATGTCTCACTTTATTTGTTCAAATCCTGCTGGTCTAGTTTGTCTTCCACCATTTTGGAGTCAATAACAACCCAGGATGGTGGATTATAGAACTGTAAGATCAAGCTGGATACCTTGTGGTATTTGTTCTGGTTTTTTCCTCTTTTAATTCCCATCATGGCCTTCACAAAGGGTAAATTTATTCTGAAGCCTGGTTTAATGCTCCCACCTGGGACCATGTGTGTCTTTAGCAGAATCCATATTCGTTCTGTTATAAGCATTTGGGGGTCAAGCCCCAATTTGAAAATCCCTTCCACCAGTCACTGAGGCCATATAAAGGATCATGAGCACTGCCTTCCATCCCGGGGCCATAAACATTCTATAATCTTGTTTCCTCCACATTTCACTTATAGAACACAAAAACATCTGTATATACATGTATGTGTGAGTGTGTATATGTGTGTGTTTGTTATATACATGTGTATATATACCATACATGTCAATGTTGCTGGGGGTTGTAAGGATCTGCAAACACTGAACATAATACTAACATTCAGCCTTCAGTCTCCTGTGTTAACCCTAGTATAGTTCATTTATTTAATTATTTAAACTTGTTATCTCTTTCATCTAATCACCTGGCTTTCAATGTGCCAACAAGAAAGACAGATTCACTGTACAGGTGTTTAAGTATCTTAGAAATAGCAGCCAAACATCTCTTAATTCACTCCTTACTGACTTAAATAAAGACACACTAAACAATGTAGTCATGAAGATGACTACAAGATGGTTGTGCTTACAACAGCTTTAATCAGGTGTGCCTAATCAGGGCTGACTTAAAGCTAAATTGAATCAATAACCTGCTCTATATTCTCACCTGTGCCCCCCCCCCCCCCATTTACACTGATTACTCTTAAACAATTCTGACCTTTATCTACAGCTTTTATGAAATCAGCAAATTGTCAATGTATGTGTCAGTGACTGAAATAGCAATTTGATTCATCATTGTTGATTTGTGTTAGGAGGACAGTGTATATATATGTGCATGTGTCAATGTATATATATATATATATATATATATATATATATATATATATAGAGAGAGAGAGAGAGAGAGAGAGAGATGTATATGTATAGTTATATATCATCAAAATCATCATCATTTAACATCTGTTTTCCACGCTGGCATGGGTTGGACAATATATGTGTATGCATGTGTTGTATATATATATGTGTGTGTGTGTGTGTGTTTGTGTCTCCTTGTCTCGACGTCAGGTAATGGTTGTAAATAAATGCCAGTGTCCTGGAAGCAGTGTCATTCATTCCCAGTCTCCCATTGTCAAGGAAACAGATGAATGTTGATGACAGAAAGGGCAACCAGCTGTAGAAGATCTGCCTCAACCGAATTCTGTAGAAACCCTTGCAAGCATGGAAAAGTGGATGTTAAACTGATGATATTCCATTGGACAAAATATTGTCTTCAAATGCAGTTCCTTAAATTTCTCCATCCTGTTAGCTATTCTTCAACTGAAAATGCTGTACTTGTTAAAACAATAAGCTCTCTTTTTTTATCTATTTCAGACATGGAAATGGTAAATTCTCTTGTAGAGGAATTCAAATAGTTGTTAATTATTTTATCAGTTTAGGACACAATGTGATGGCATTTGTACCCCAACATAAATTTTATACCCCAAACTCCTCCAACAACATCCTGGATCAAGATATTCTCTACAGACTCAAAGAACAAGGCCGTCTTGCTGTGACTCCTTCGAGAAAAATCCAGAAAAAACTCATCAATTGTTATGATGATCGGTAAGTATGGTTAATTAATGTTAATTAATGAAATTAACTACAGAATCCTGGTTTTGCATAATGGCATAAACAAAGAATGGCAGTGTCTAGGATTGTTTTATGTAAATGCTTCCTGACTGTATGTAGTTGTAGCTGAACAGTATCCGCAACATATAAATAAATATATCTGTCAAGGGGTTTGCTTTAGGAAGGGTATCTATGAGCATTGTAGGCAATTTGTATGGACAATGGTCAATGATAGTCTTTCTCAGTCACCAGTGAACAATCATCATATATTTATGTATGTGTGTATATATATATGTATATATATATATATATATATATATATATATATATATGTATGTATGTATGTATGTATGTGTGTGTGTGTTAGTCTCACTGCATGCCTCTCTGAATAAGTGTCTTCTACTCTAACTTGATGCTGACCATAGGTCACTGGTTGCTGTTGCTCCCTCCCTCCCATATCAACACTTCAGTCCATTGACTACTGACCACTGGTCACTACCCCCTTACCTCACCCCTTTCTCTCCACTGCTCTATGTTGTTCTTCTTATTTGTTGTTGTTATCATCAACTTAATGCCTTGTTGTTGTTGTCCAGGTTTATCTTAGATCTGGCTGAAAGAGAAGATGGTATTGTCGTGTCCAATGACCAATACCGGGACCTGATTGAAGAGAAACCTTCGTGGAGGGAAATCATTGAGAAGAGGTAATTACTGGTATTTAGCACTTTTAGCTTTCAAAACTACAGAACAGTGTGTGTGTAGAATGTGTGTATGAATGTGTGTTCATGTTGGCGTATCTGTGTGTATCTGTATGTATGTGGTAGAATCTGTGTGTGTGTGTGTGTGTGTGTGTGTGTGTGTGTTTTAATGTATGTATCAGTGTATCGGTATGTATTCCTCTGCACTGTTGTCTTGAATATCTCTCTCACACCTTTCTACTCCTCCATCTGCTCTCCTGCTATAGTACATACCACTCTATAGTCTCACCACACCATATTACCCACCTCTCTACACTCCCACCAAATCATATTACCATGGAAACCTAATTCTTACTGAAACACACACACACACTCTCTCTCTCTCTCTTCAATTTGTTGTCTTCTTTATGAGACTAACCTCTCTGTCTCTCTCTCTCTCTTCACTCCCAGGTTACTTATGTACACTTTTGTTCAAGACAACTTCATGCTGCCAGCTGATCCCCTTGGCCGTGATGGTCCCACTCTTGAAGAATTCCTCAGTAAAACTCCCAAAGAAACTAATTCCACTCCAAAAAAGAGGTAATTTTCTTTTTTTTTTATTTACTTGTGAGTGTTGTGTTGTTGTTTAATCCTCTAGCATTTAAAAAAAAAAGTGGCCATGTCCAGCCCAGATAGTCTCCCTGTTTTATGTTGAGATTAGCCAGATCTGACCTCTCACACCTACCCTACAATGTCATTCAAAAGATAAACAATCCCGTCATTGAAACATTGAATCTATTAAATAAAATCATGATTGATTGAAACCAACGTGAATTAAATAAGCTTTACGTTTGATGGAATGCTCTGAATGCGAAAGGGTTAAAGCCCAGGTCAGTCCTGATCAGAGGGGATCCAGCTGTGACCATCCTCTATTATTTACCCCTAGGTCAATCCTTATCCAGCTGACCCATAATGAGAAATGTTCCAGCTGTCACATAGTGTATCTAGGACTACATTATCCAGTGTGTCCTTCATTGTTGTCGAGCCACCAGTTAGTTCTGATCCTGCAGACCCAGCATCGATGCCGTTCCAACTATGACCATCCAAACTTAAGTGTATCTAGGATTTCATTATCTTATAGCTGGTTGCTATGCCTAAACCATAATTAGTGGCTCTACTATTGGTCGTTAAACTAAAATTAACCTAAATTTAGTAGTTTTAATTTACTTTTGTTTTGCACTTTGAAATTATGACTATGTACTTCCATATTAAGTGACCACCACTAGTTGTAGCTGCATATCTTGTTTATACCGAGAGTCATCGCACAAATCCCCCCCACCGTCCTTTTATACAAACATTTAAACATGCGTGTGTTGTCTACTTGCAGTAGCCGTCCACCTGCTCGCCAGTCGTACAACTACTCAACTGTAGCATCGATGAGGACATGTCCACAAGGAGTTCAGAGAAATAAACCTGCTGGAATACGACCCCAAGCCACAAATTCCCATTCGGATGCTCTTCCATTGCGAACTAAAGACGAAAGTGATATTCTGTATCGTGAACTGAAGGCAGTGTTTCCTGAAGACTCGCAAGACAGTACCTTATGGAAAATTCTGGATGATAACCCGACTGAGCGGAATCTTATGCAGTTGTCAGACAAATTTCTAGGGGAGTATTTTTAAGGAGTAGTCTTTGCTGGATGAGGTTTGTTCAGCCAGTTCATGAAACGACTTGCCATCGCAGCTCTGTAGCCTTTGGCCCTTCACCGTACCTCAGGATCTTTTTACAGACTAATTGGTACTTGACACGAGTTTACCCACATCACATTACAAAACTAGAAACTGTTGTTATTGCAACAACAATAAAAAAAAAAAACAATAGTAAAAGAACAATAATAATAAAGTTGGAGATTATGTTCTGAAAGTTAATAAAAAAAGACAGCAACTTGGTATTGTACTCTTGTAACTAGTGTGGTACTCCAGACATCCTGGTAACTGCTATTGTACTTTCTTTGGAGCCTCTGGTGACTATTGTACTCTAGAAGCTCTGATAAGTGGTGTTGTACTCTAGAGGCCCTGGTAATTGGGGCTGTACTCTTGAGTTTTGTAACTATTGTACTTTAAAGTCCCAGGTAACTGACTTACTCTGGAATGCTTAGTAATTCTAGAGGCCCTTGTGACTGGGGCTGTACTCTCTCTCTCTGGAGTTCCTTGTAACTGATGTTGTGGTGTACAAATATAAGAATAGTTTTTGGCAGTAATTCTCAGCTCTGGCTGTGTTTTGTGGTATGTTGCAACCTGTTGTTGTGCTGTGGGGCAGTACTGAGGCCAAATCGGATGTTCTGGCTGGCACTGAGGTGGCTGTGTTTGGTAGTGCTGTCATTGAACTGAGGCACAATACAATTGCTCAAGTGACTGTGATACATTGCCATTGCCATATCAGCTGTGGCGCAATGTGCCATCACTCTGTAAGATGTATGGTTGTTTTTTCTAAAGCTGGTACTGTTGCCACTGATACCATGGTTTACATTTCCACATGTGGAGCTGTTTCAATATCAGGTCTATATTTAAAAATATCATCATCATCATCATCATCATCATCATCATCATCACCACCACACACATCAGTAATCTGCATCATCATCACACACGTCACTGTCATCACCACCACCATTGTCGTCATCATCATCATCGTCATGAATAATTCTTTTGGTGACCTATCTTGTTTGGTTATTGTTTAGTGATGCTGACTGTTGCCATCAGTGTTTGACGTGACCATGCTAGGCCCAGGGCTATAGATGTCTGTCAGACTAGAAACACTGAAACAGGACGCAAAATGTTTTTTTCCCACGAGAGTTCCGGACCCCAGTTATGAACTCATTTGCATACAGCCAATCAGAGCTCAGCTATCAAACTAATTCATAAGTGCATAACAAGTGATGGGCGATTTAAATAGGGTCACTTGGTTAAGGAATGACCATGTTTCTTTTCTCTTTTAAGAATGCTTATTGTTCTTGTTCTTGTTCCAACCATGGCTGCCTCTGCGTAGTTATTTGTTCTTGTTGTTAACTTTCTAAAACAAGTAAGGGGTGAGGGCTGCTCGTATATCACCCTCTACCCACATTTTCCCCATCCACATCTTTACCATATGGGGCCCTAACAAAATCGGATAACAGTTATAGATGCAAATCTAATTACTTGTCTTCTTCTAAAATCAGGCATACCTTGACGATCGGTCGACTTTCAACATCGTTCTTCGTCTTGAATTTACTTGGGAGAGTGTGTTTGTTAACTTGACACCAAGGTCAAGGTGAGCTCTGATTGGCTGTATGCAAATGAGTTCATTGTTGGGGTCTGGCACTCTTGTGGGGGAAAAAAAATTCGCAACCAGGACGCTCACAGTTCCTTCTATGACAGTTTGCTCGCAAAATTTTAACCTTTGAAAATCATTTGAGGGATTCTTGTGAAAATCCTCACCAAATTCATTATTTCAGCCATACCAGTAATATAATGGCAGCCAATTGCTCATGGTTTTTTTTTTCTTTAACTATTGTCTATTTTTTTGTAAAAATGTTCTTGTTTTATTTTCAATAATCGCAATTCATTATTGAAGTCTGATTGGTTTGTTTTAGAAACCTTAAATGTGAGTGTGTATTGACATACACACACACATCCATGTGTCTATATATATATATATAAAAATGTACACACTCGCTCACACACACAGACACACACACACATGCACACACATTTACTTTCTAATGTTTATAACACAGATATTCATATGCTGCATCCGCTACTAGTTTCATGTAAGAAGCTGGCCCTAAATGTCTCCGTAGAAAAATCTTGTCTTGGTTGGGCCTCCATAATAACAAATGGATTGTCCAAGATAGCAATTCTGTGAGATGAGGAAATCTGAGAAAACACTTGACCAACTACCCCAAGCTTGTTAAATTTTAGAGAAGAAATGTGTGGCCCAAGGACTGTAACTCTAATTACTTCACTAGGATCACATTTTTGTTTTTTTTTGCTTCTATGTATTTATTCTTATGGCATAAAAAACAAAACAAAATATTCATCTGTGTGGCACCTTGGGAAAGTGTCTGGTTATAGCCCCAGGCTGATCAAAGCTGGTTTAGTAGATGGAAATTGAAAGAAGCTTGCCGTGTATGTGTATATATAGATATGTGTGTGTGTGTGTGTGCTATCACTGCTTGAGAGATGCTATTGCTTTATCTATGT
>NC_142947.1:47607710-47610210 GCF_046866305.1 Octopus bimaculoides | reverse complement strand
GTCTACCAAATCCACTCACAAGGCTTTGGTCAATCCGAGGCTATAGTAGAAGACACTTGCCCAAGGTGCCACGCAGTGGGACTGAACCCGGAACTATGTGGTTGGTAAGCAAGCTACTTACCACACAGCCACTCCTACGCCTTTTATTTAGTAATTTTTTCTTTCTCTGTAAGCAAGTCTCCATTTTATATATATTAAAAAACAAAACAAAATGAAGAACGACAACTTTAGTATTAATACTAAGAGCACTTACCTCTTGGAACCAAACCGTTTTTTTACTCTCACCCCATTCATGTTACATTTGCAGTTTAACGGAGGCACCATTTCTCAAACATATTCGATTTATTTTCAGTATTTCTATGATATTTTTGTTAATTTAGAGCATCCATTATATCTAAATACACATCAGTATTTCTCCTGAGCCAACAACCGAGTCTCTCTACAGTCACCGACATATTAGAAATAGCAGTTAAATCTGCATAGTCCCAGATACACTTAAGGTATGACGGTCAAGAACATTCATGGGAGGGAAATAAAGAAAATAATTTAAAAGACGAACCGGGAAACGGTTTAAATACGAATTGGGGTTAAGGTCAACCAACTTGTGGATTAGGGAACAAATCGTTTGTATGACGAATGGGTTGTCACCAT
Organism: Octopus bimaculoides; assembly: GCF_046866305.1. Lineage (NCBI taxonomy): Eukaryota > Metazoa > Mollusca > Cephalopoda > Octopoda > Octopodidae > Octopus > Octopus bimaculoides. Next base: position 47,609,559 of record NC_142947.1, on the reverse strand, counting down.
GACCTAGTTATTACAGCATTCGATTCCAAAAGGTTTAAAGAATAGAGACAGTCACAGATTTTCTTTCTCGTGTAATACAACGTCTTGCGTAACACGTCTTACGTAACACAGCGTCTTACGTAACACAACTTCTGTCCTATCAATTGACTGAGTCACACGCTTCTGTTCAATTTCCGTGTGTCGCGTTGCCTACCTTTCTTTGTTCGGCTGGATTAACCCTGTAACACAACTTCGTTCTTACACTTCACTCAATCAGCCGCCTTCAATGATCCTTTTTTTATTGCTTGGAACGCAGGGTTAGCGTCAGCAAAATTTAAAATCAGAGCCCAGAGAATCAGAACAAAATACTGATTACACACAGAGACACACACACACATGCATGCATGTATATATTGTTGACACCGGAAGAAATTAAGAAATGTCTAGAATGTGAAATAATTCGTTTTAAAAGGCTGAAGTCAAAGTGGATAAAGCTATAAATAGTAGCATGTAAATACTGGGTTTAAAAAAAACCCTTTTGTATATAAAAAAGAATGAGGCTGCCGCTGAGACACGAACCCACATTTTCCGTAAACACGACAGGCATCCTACCATTGAATCAAAGCAACATACAATTCTCGCTGGTAAGAATAGAGTTTTTAAAATGATGTAGAAATTCGAAGTAATGTTTTGGTACATCTGTCATGCTTATAAAAGATGTGGGTTCGAGTCCTGAAAACATGAACAATACACGCACACGTGTTGTGGTTGACCAAGGATGTTCGTTGGAAGAACGCAGACAACGCTGGTTCTTCCACGACAGTTCTACAAGAGAGACATTCTATCCAATTTCTCCTTGATTCTTAATTTGGTAGAATCTTATAAAATTCTCTGACATTACTGTGAAGCAGATTTAATTTTTTTAATACTAAACAAAGACAATGCAAGCGCGAGGAATCAACAGCTTCGATGTAAAAAAAAAAAAAAAGAAAAGAAAAACAATTACAAGAAATAAATGAAAACACGAAATACAGTGGAATGGTTCGCAAAATTATCGAATGATGTTTTTTTAATTATCTTTTATTATTTGTTTAATTATCTTTTATTATTTGTTGACATTGTGCTTGTCCTTGTTGTGGTCTTCTTCATCCATCACTACTTCCTCCTCCTCACCGTCGTCCTTGTTGCTATTATTGTTGTTCAGTTTTTTGTGTTAACACGTGAAATAATACACATACACACACACACACACACACACACACACACACACACACACACATATACATACACATTCATATACATATATATATATGTATATATATATATATATATATACATATATATATATATATATATATATACATATATATATATATATATATAAATATGTGTGTATATATATGTGTGTGCGTGCGCATGTGTATATATATATGTATATGTATATATATTTATATATATACATATGTAATGTGTGTGTATATATATGTATATATATATATATATATATATATATATATATATATATATATATATATATATATATATATATCTTGTTAATATATAAGCGACATTTATACCACTTCATACCAAATTCTTCCTCAGTCGGACCCAACTGAAGGCTTTCTTCCTGAACTGCAAGTTTGAAGCCTCGGAAGGCGGGAAATTTGACCTTAAAAATTGTGGTCTCTGTTGGTCGTCCTATCTGTTAATAGTTGTCCCATCTGTTAATGGCAACACGACCGCACGAACTCATCTTTTCTAATTCACTTCCCTCTTCATCATTACTACCTACCAACAATACTGTGTACTTCCTCTAACTTCTTTCCCACCGAAATTCTCTCCGGATACCTCCGATCAAATCGTATCATTC
>NC_142947.1:47595210-47600210 GCF_046866305.1 Octopus bimaculoides | reverse complement strand
AGCTGCTAAACAATTACAACATAACACTAAGTATTTTAATACAAACCTTTTTTGATATCTATTACACAACTCATTAAAAGAATATTCTTTCTCTTAGTTTTTGCGGAAAGCGCAGAATGAAGGCGAACCTTGAGGGGTATCTTATTCTGACTCCAGGGAGTATTCCAGTTCAAATGGATATCGAACAGACGATGTTTTTTGTGCTCTGGGGGCAGTTAACAAGAATGTGGGGGTGGTGTTCAGTTGGTCAGATAACGGACTGAATGTTGCATTAAGTAGTAGTAAAGAAAGCGTCGTCAACTATTTTTATAGTTAATAAATATAGAACATATAATATGGACCACTAAGTGGATCCCTTGTATGCTAAAAATAGACGTCAAACCATCCTACCATGGTATCTATGTTCTCAAATTAGCAAGACGCTAGGTGTTTACGAGTTTGACAAATGAAAAGAAATAATCATAGCACTTAATTCTTTTCATTTGTTTAGCTCGTAAACATCTAACATCTTGCTAATTTGAAAACACAGATTTCGTGGTAGGACGGTTTGACGTCTATTTTTAGCATACAAGGGATCCACTTAGTGGCCTCTCTTAATTATATTTAAATTTAATTCACGGTCCTCGGACGTTTTTTAAATATGCTGACCACTGGTAGAAATTGATATTATTCAATAATATTAATTTCTATTCCTGTTATATAATATAAGACGTTATATCAGTATTAGTTCATAGTTTATAAGCACAGGACAACTTGTGAACTACGGGTGGCTATCGTAATCTCATTATGAGTATTCACGCCAAGAAATATTTCTTGTACACAGACGACTCCGTCTTTTGACGTTGTCTAATGTTACATTGAGTATTATTCATTGCAAAATGGAGTCACCTTATTTTGTCACTGAATATAGTAGATATACTTTAACTAGTCGGTGGGGAGATAACTTAACCCGTCTCTTATTAATATTAATATTACATCCCCTGAACTGTAACAACATCGTTTTCAGTCGTAAATAAAAGATGACGTTGCTGACGAATCATTATTATATAACGCCGTGAAACTGGCAGTTGGCAGTGCATCATGAATACACACACACACACAGACACACGCATAAACACACTCGTGCGCACGCGCACACACATGCAAGTGTGCTTGTATAACCCCAGTGATATTTACTATTATTGGCGCAACTAAAAGAGTAGTCCCATGGTTTTTTTCAAATGCGTCGAAACTACGCTGATATTAGAACCTATAGCAAGCGGGATGTCTTTCATGTTTAATTTTTCTTTCCGTTAATCATTTTCATGTCTTACTTTGATAGCCACTACATACATACGTACATACATACATATACACACACGTGAACACACACATATACAGACATATATATATATATATATATATATATATATATATATATATATATATATATATATATATATATATATATATATATATATATATATATATATATATATATGTGTGTGTGTGTGTGTGTGTGTGTGTATACCTAGCAGACATACCCGGCGTTGCTCAGGGTAAAAAATGGCATAGTTTTTTATTGATTTATTGTTTCGGTCATGTGACTGCGACCATGCTGGAGCACCGCTTTTAGTCGAAGAAATTGACTATATATATATATATATATATATATATATATATATATATATATATATATATATATATATATATATATATATATATATATATATATATACATGTATATATATATATATATATATATATATATATATATATATATATATATATATATATATATATATATATATATGTATATATATATATATATATACACATGTATATATCGACTCTATATATATATTCCGAGCATTTCAAGTGAGCGCATTTAGATTTTACTGTTATATATGAAAAGGTGGCTGGGTGGATGTCAATGAGAAAGGTGGTTGGTGGAGAGAGAGAATGATATATAAAGTAGCCGTGAAGAAGAGAGGATATCGATGTAACGAGGTGTGTAGGGGGTGGTGGGTGGAACTTGCTTTCACCTGCCCACTTACCAGCACCCCACGGGGGTCGTAACGGGTCGGGCTTGTCCTCTTCTGCTGTTATCATCACAACCAAGGCTTTGAGGGGTAGGGTTGTCCTCAATGACCAACATCGCCATTACAAGGTTTTGGGAGAAAGGCCAGGCCCTTTACCAGCCCATTTTACCGCCACGACGATAACGACGACGACTACGACGACTAACAACAGTAACAACAATCATCAACGCCATAACGACCACCATAATCACTACTGCCACAACTACAACCACCAGCACCACCACCACTACCGCCACCACCACTAATGCTGCCAGTATCACTCCCCACTCATCTACCTCCTCTCACTACTACCCACCTATATTCAGGAGGAATCTTCTGCACTTAAAGATGCCCGGATGTTAAATAAACGCCCCCCCCCACTAAATATAAAACAACACACAACTTTCTTGTGAAAATAAACAGTTTTATTCAACACCTTCTTCTTCACCTGCCTCCTTTACTTCACATTGCAGTAGCGGCAGTAGTAGTAGTAGTAGTAGTAGTAGTAGTAATCCTTGCCCATAGCAAATTGGAGGCCCTCAGAGACTCTACTATACAACAGAACTGTGTCAATGTCTGTTATTGTTCACACCCCGTTATATATATATATATATATATATATATATATATATATACATGTATATAGAGAGTGTATGTATATAAATATATATATTTATATACATACATGTATATCTATATACATACATATACGCGTGTCAATGTTTGTGTGCGTGTGAATGTATATATATATATATATATATATATATATATATATATATATATATATATATATATATATATATATATATATATATATATATATATACATATATATATATATATATATATACACATATATATGTGCGTGCATGCTCACACACACACACACACACACATTTCATTCACAGAGAACAAGACTCATCCCGTTTATCGGGATGGTCATCTTTTCAGAACGCGGCTAAAATGTCTCTGTCTACAGAAATAGAAGCCCAAGAAACCAGATGACTGGATTTCATCCTCTCTGGCTAATTTCGAAACCATGTTGCAATTTCCTTAAAGAAATCCCTTTTATGTGCTGTCTTTAACCGCTTTTGTTTTTCGGTAGCAATGTTTTCTACTCTGTTCAATGGTTTTTAAGTTGGACAAAATATTCCACGATGTTGTAAACTGACTTCCGTCATAACATACGATCAGCAGTGAAATGGGGAAAATGCCTTGTGTTTTATATACATAAATGCACATATATATGTCAACTTTCTCACCTATATATATATATATATATATATATATATATATATATATATATAGATAGCCAAAGGCTTGGGTTGAAAGCAGCATTGGAAGTACTCTATCTTTCTACACTTCGAGGATCTCGTATGTATATATACATGCATACATATATATATATAAAGTAATATTCGTAGACACTTCAACATGGCTGTCTGTTCGAACGGGCTCTACTGCGATTATTTAGCCCAGATTTTAGAAAATATGTATATATATATATATATATATATATATATATATATATACATATTTTCTAAAATCTGGGCTAAATAATCGCAGTAGAGCCCGTTCGAACAGACAGCCATGTTGAAGTGTCTACGAATATTACTTTATATATATATATGTATGCATGTATATATACATACGAGATCCTCGAAGTGTAGAAAGATAGAGTACTTCCAATGCTGCTTTCAACCCAAGCCTTTGGCTATCTACATTGTCAGATACCAAACTAATATCGAAATTGTTCAGGTATAGAACATGGTTTCACAATGGTAAAACCGTTCTGTGGGATTAGCGAAAAGTCAGATATAATGCAAATAGTAAGACAAAAGAATTCTTTAACACATCTTTAATGGTCAGTTACAAATGTTTCTCTACCAACTCTGCTTTCAACGCCAGTTCGCGCAAAAGTTCCAAGTGAAATTTTATGTAATGTTTGCGGCTTTAAACATTAGAGTGCACTTCCTCAGACCAGCAGCAAAGGTGCGCATTTAAACTGTGCGTTTGCCAGACTTGTGTTTTGCTTATAAAAGTAAGTACGCATACATATATATAAACATATATATGAAATTTTACGAAGAAAACTTTGACAATGACTTCAAACTTTCGCTTTGCTCGCATTTCGAAAGTCCCTGTCAATCTTTTTCTTGTAAAAAGTAATATGTAGTCTACTAACAAGTATCGAACAATCTTTAAGGTTAATGCTAAATTGCGTCTTTTATGTATATATATATATATATATATATATATATATATATATATATATATATATATATATATATAACTTGACATAAAAACAAATATATATACATGTATATATATATATATATATATATATATATATATATATATATGTGGAAAATCGGAGCATTTCCAGTGCTCGGAGCAAATCCGAGCTCAAGGCTGTCTACACTCTTGAATTGGAATCGCAAGGAAAATCGAAATTCTGCCGGTGTAGAAAATCCAGGTGTCACACCGGTAAACCTAATTTGTCGGTGTAACGAAGAGTAAAATATAAGTTCAGCACATTCCTTAGGATCATCAGTGACCCGATCTGTGTGGGGATTGTAAAGAGAGCCAACTGGAGTGTGAGGTCCCTGATTCGAATGTACATACTACCAGAACATTTTGCTGTCAGGTTGATTACATCGACCCCTGTACTCGACTGGTACTTATTTTATCGACTCCGAAAAAATAAAAAGAGAAGTAGACATCGGCGGAATTTGAACTCAGAATGTAAAAACGGACGAAAGGCCGCTAAACATTTTGCTCGGCATGTTAACGCTTCTGCCAGCTCCACTTAAATATATATCTACATACACACACATATATATATATATATGTATATATATATATATATATATATATATATATATATATATATACATATATATATATATATATATATATATATATATATATATATATATA
>NC_142947.1:47583461-47594710 GCF_046866305.1 Octopus bimaculoides | reverse complement strand
GTACATATATGTATATATATGTATATATATATATATATATATATATATATATATATATATATATATATATATATGTATATACATACATACATACATATATATATATATATATATATATATATATACATATATACATATATATATATAAATATAAATATATGTATATATATATATATATATATATATATATATATATATATATATATATATATATATATATGTAAATGTATATATGCATATATATATATGTATGTATATGTATATACATGCATACATATATACGTATATATATATATATATATATATATATATATATGTATATACATACATACATATATATATATATATATATATATATATGTATATACATATATATATATATGTATGTATATACATATATATATATATATATATGTATATACATACATATATATATATATATATATATATATATGTATATACATACATATATATATATATATATATATATATATATATATACTTTTATATATATATATATATATATATATATATATATATATATATATATATATATGTATATACATATATATATATATATGTATGTATATACATATATATATATATATATGTATATACATACATATATATATATATATATATATATATATATATATATATGTATATACATATATATATATATATATATATATATATATATATATATATATATAAAAGTGTAGAAGTACATGCATACACACACACACACACTCTAACGGCGAAATCCCGTTAATCTTCTTCGCAAAACCCGAACAATAATCCCCATTCTCCTTCGTATATCTTTTGCGTCACCCATGGCAACCACCCACACCGCAGTGTGTCACTACCATCGCTCACTTTAGTATTACTGTTACCAATTGGCAGTAAATTATGCTGTTACGTCATGAGCAACTTCGATTACGTCACAACTGCGTGCCACTCTATAGTTCATTCATTATTCCCACAGAGTAAGATTTCAAACCTTCAAAATAATAGTTGCCTCCGTTTTGCCCGTCCGTTTGTCTTATCGATTACTTCCGTGTCTATTTAATGCTTCAAAAGTTCCTGCAATTTGGAAGTCAAATTTAATTTTAATCTTATTTTTTCATTTATTGGCAATTATGGAATAAAATTAAAATAATATATGTTGGTGTGTTTTGCAAATATTTTTTCATTAGTCAAATTATATTGATATTAATTGAGCCGATTCATCTTTATCCCGGCATAGCATGTATGTGTGCGCGCGTGTATATATATTTACACACATACACACACACACGCACATATATATATTATTATGATTGACCGTTGACTGAACACTATTCAATTTTTTTTCTCCGTGTTTTTCTCCTTGTCTCCGTATTCTTTCTGTTGAAGAGCGTAGCTCGAAACGTCAAAGACTTTCCGTATTCCCGAGCGTCATACTAATACATCCTTTTGTTATTTACACCACCTGTCCTCGTCTGTTGTTGTTTTTTCGTACATTCTCCCATATATATATATGTATATATATATATATATATATATATATATATATATATATATATATATATATATATATATATATAAGGGAGAAAGATAAATGTAGTTCTATTACCATCTCTTCAACCCCATTGTTATTCTCTTGTGCCATTCCAAAGTATAGTTGGAGTATTTTCTCCCAAAGTTCATTCTGCCACAATAATAGCAACAGACATGTAATTTTTTAATTCTCTGGTTCTGATGTAAAATTTGCTAAAAATTTATAATGGAATATCCTGTATGTTGAAAGCTTCCATGGTCTTATGCGTCCGAGGAAGATGGTGTATTTCAAATTGATGTAATGCTTGCATTGATCGATTAAATGGAACCGCCAGAAACGGCCGTAATGCACTGATACCTGGACATCCTTGTTACTTATTTGATTTTTATTCACCTTACTTCGAGCTGTGCAGATAATACCGGACTAACTCGGGGCCTCAACTTAACTAACTAATCTTAATTATTTCGCATATATATATATATATATATATATATATATATATATATATATATATATATATATATATATATATATATATATATATAGTTATAAATATTACATCATAATATGCAATCCAACATTGCCATCAGGAATAATTGCATCAATAGCTTAGGTTTCAAGGGCCCATAGCGCTTCAATGGTCTCCCCAAAAGCCTGAGAAACCTGCATGGGGTGGATGTAGGTGTCTTCAGAACAGAAATGGATCTCCGCTTGTCGAGAGTCGCGGATGAATCCATCTCGCGGCAGGAAACACAGAGAAGGGCAGCAACATCAGACTCCCTCATTCGCTAAATGTCACAACATAGAGAAGGTTTCAAGTAGTGAGAGAGTAACACAGTTAACGGCGGTGCCCCAGCATGGCCGCAACTCTCGAGCTGAAACTAATAAAAGAAAAAAAGGAAAAACACTCTTCCAGCTTATCTAGAACAGAAAAATCACAGTTTTCTATAACTCCGCTATCCAGGTTTCAATTCCAATGACCTGTAGTCATTTTCCAAACTAAACAACAGCTGTTTTTGTGATGTTCCCAACGTTACTATGACAACACTTCAATGTCCCCGAATTCTCTCATTTCTCTTGCTAATACCAGATAAATTTCAATGGTGCCTGTATATTTTCTTCTCCTCTACCAATATCTCTCTCATCTCATATACATATGCACTTTGGTATTCTTGCGATCATATCTGTTCTGCAGGCAACTATTATAACATTATTATTATTATTATTATTATTATTATTATTATTATTATTATTATTATTATTATTATTATTTCTCGTCGTATCCGGCCGTCTTCCCTTTTTAAGACACTTAACTCTGTCTGCCTGAGGCTTCCCGTTTCCTCAGTTCAGCACGGGCTCTCCTGAGACAAACCATATGCTTTTACAATAGATAGACACATATATAGACATATATAAACATATATAGATACATGTTTATACAATATATATATATATATATATATATATATATATATATATATATATATATATATATATATAGTCATAGACAGACATGTATAGATAGATGGTTCTAGTTTTTTTAGTTCAAATCCCTTCAGGTCTTCAAACAGCGATCTGTCTTCTCACGAGTTAACACCTGCCAATACCAAAATTATCAACCATTCATATGATGTTTTTAAAGGTATTAGGTATTGCAACTCTTTCTAAAACACACACACACACACACACACACACACACACACACACACACACACACACACACACACACACACAAAGATACAGATTCAAATACGTTTCGTACACTCTTTTATTCTTTTATATGTCTCAGTCATTTGACTGCGGCCATCCTGGAGCACCGCCTTTAGTTGAACAAATCGATCCTAGGACTTATTCTCTGTAAGCCTAGTACTTATTCTATCGGTCCCTTTCGCCGAACCGCTAAGTTACAGGGGCGTAAACACACCAACATCGGTTGTCAAGTGATGATGGGACACATACACACACACACACACACACACACACACACACATATATATATATGATGGGCTTCTTTTAGTTTCCATCTATCAAATCCATTGGCAAGGCTTTGGTCGGTCCGAAGCTATAGAAGACACTTGCCCAAGGTGTCACGTAGTGGGACTGAACCCGGAACCATCTGGTTGGTAAGCAAGATACTTAGCAGAAAGACAGTACATATTCACACGACCCTTCTTGGGGTAAACTAGAGGATATCTATATGATCTTTTGGATAGCTAGAAAAAGAAGCTAAACCACCCTCAAGTTACACATCATATATCAATAAAAAGAAACGAAGATCTGGATAATATAGTCCTACTATAAAATGAAAGAAAAAAACGATGGTATGGTCATGGCTGGAAGGTCTTTGGCCAGATGGGACAGGGCTAAATTGGAGATCAACAACAACAATAACAGCAGCAGCAACAACAACAGTTCTTGTAAAAGCCAGTTCAGTTGAGCAACCATTACAAAAGCATTGACCGAAGATCAAACATTGCCTGCTCGTTGTCCTGTTACTGTAACGGTTCATCTCGACCTAATGATCTATCTAAATCCTTCAAAATCACTTACAGTGTGCTTCATCCGCCGATTATTTGGCATAAACTGTTTAACCAATCCTTTCACCCCACACCGACGTCTCGCTTTCTTCACCCGCCGAATATTAAAAATAACTGCACAATATTTATTGATGGGGACAATCGATGCTAAAGTTAAAGTCGATTTTACTGTAAAATTCGTTATGGCTGCGTTTTCAAGTTTTCAAGTTTTGTCTGACGGTTACTCAACCAGTTCACATACATACACACACAAACACACACACACAAACACACGCATATACATACACACATATACGCACATACGCACACCAACAGACATACACACATGCACACACATACACGTACATATATGTATATACACACACACGTGCACGCACACAAACATGATAATAATGACGGTGAATACAAGCCAGAAGCTGTGTATTAGAATAGCTGCAGGACTTTTATCGGTCAGTGATAAAGAACTGACCATCGAAGACCGGACAGGATTAGAGAGGACACAATAAACAGTGTTTGAAAGGCGCCGAGCTGGCAGAAACGTTTGAACGACGGGCGAAAAGCTTAGCGGTATTTCGTCTGTCTTTACGTTCAAATTCCGCGGAGGTCGACTTTGCCTTTCATCTTTTCTGGGTTGATAAATTAAGTACCAGTTGCGTACTGGAGTCGATATAAACGACTTAATGCCTTTGTCTGTCTTTGTCCCCTTTATGTTTAGCCCCTTGTGGGCAATAAAGAAATAAGAAACGTTTGCACGCAAGGCGAAACGTTTAGCGGTATTTCGTCTGTCTTTACGTTCTGAGTTCAAATTCCGCCGAGGTCGACTTTGCCTTTCATCCTTTCGGAGTCGATAACTTAAGTATCAGTTGCGTACTGGGATCGATATAATCGACTGCCCACCTCCTCGCCAAAAATTACGGGCCTTGTGCAAAGAATAAACAGTGTTTGATCACAGATTCTGCAGTTCCGTTTGTTCGCAGACTCGATACCAAAGAAATTTTAAAAAATGAGAAATATCAGGATCTAACGAAGGGGTTGAGGAGACAGTGGGAGACATCATTCCTGAGGTGATTGGTACACTTGGCACCGCACCCAAGTCGCTGCCTAAAAGACAAGGAAATTTCAATGGAAACTTGAATTGGTGACTTACAGAAAATTACCATCTTATATTCTGCAGGTATTTCTTCGTCAGTCACAGCAGCTATTATTATGAGCGTTATCGCCGTTGCTATGGTGATGATGATGATTGTGATGGTGATATTATAATGTGATGATGATGCTGAAAATCAGAACCGTCACGGCCAACATCAATACCACTGACGACACTACCACCACCACCACCACCACCACCACCATCATAATCACTCATCATCATCACTCACCATCACTCACCATCACTCATCACCATCACTCACCATCACTCACCATCACTCACGATCACTCACGATCACTCATCACCACCACTCACCATCACTCACCATCACTCACCATCACTCATCACCATCACTCACGATCACTCACGATCACTCACGATCACTCACGATCACTCACCATCACTCATCATCACTCACCATCACCCACCATCACTCATCATCATTCATCATCACTCATCATCACTCACCATCACTCATCATCACCACTCATCATCACTCACCATCACTCACCATCACTCACCATCACTCACCATCACTCATCATCACCACTCATCATCACTCACCATCACTCACTATCACTCACCATCACTCATAATCACTCATCATCACCACTCATCATCACCACTCATCATCACTCATCATCACTCATCATCACTCAACATCACTCATCATCACTCATCATCATCACTCATCATCATCATCATTCCATCAGTCACCACTAACTGATGGATAACACGTTCATCATTGTTATTAACCTCTTCGGATCTTTTTTAAAACGGGGGCCACATTTTTCATTAACGAAACACTTTGAAACTTGGAACACTGGTAGAATGTGTCATATAAAACATCTTTTTCTCTTAGTCTTCTTAAAAAAAAAGAAATCCCTAAGTTATTCCATGTTAAAGTTGTCGTATTTCTGTAATTTCAACCAATCACTGACGTCCATTCAGCCGATATACATTAAGTGCCGACTACATAAACAAACGATTCTGAAACAATTCTATCGGTGATAGGGTTAGGGTTAGGATTAGGGTTAGGGTTAGGATTAGGGTTAGGGTTAGGGTAAAACAGCAAATTTAAAAAGAAAAAAGCAAAACGAAGCTATGGAAATTAAATACGCTTCACACCGCTTAATCAGCCAAATGAGTAAATGTAAAAAACTGAATACTTGTCAGTGATTGGTTGAAATTATCGAAATAAGACAATTTTTTACATGAAATAAATTCGAATGCAAAAATATTTTTAAGTATACGAAGTTTGAAAGTCTTTCGGTACCAAAAACACTACGTAAAACATTAATGAAAAATGTGGCCCCCGTTTTAAAAAAGATCCACCTCTTCTTCCTCATCATCATTATCATTATTATCCTCTTCCTCTTCCTAGTGCTCCTCCTGCTCGTCCTCCTCCCCCCTCACATCATCATCATCATCGTCGTCACCGTCATCATCATCGTCGTCACCGTCATCGTCAATATATCTATTCTATCCCTTCAGTGCCCACCCACCCTCTTGCTGAAGTCGCAAGAAGACAAAACAAGATGAGAAAACTTGATAAGAGACGAGTGAAATGAAAGAAGAGACGACAAAACAGAAAAGAAAAAAAGAAAAAGAAAAAACAAGAGAGAAAGAATTGGAAGAGAGACATTCGGGAACGGGCGACCATGTTTTGTTAAGGGGATTTCTGACTTGGAATAATAATAGGGGACTTTAAAACTTAGCAGACACAACAACAACAACAACAATAACAACAACAATAAATAATGAGAATAATAATAATAACAATATTAATAGCAATAGTAATAAAATAATAATAACGATAATAAAAACAGTAATAAGAATGGCAACAAAAAAAATAATAACTATGGTAATAATAATAATAATAATAATAATAATAATAATAACAGTAATAATAATAATAATAATAATAATAATAATAATAATAATAATAATAATAATAATAATAATAACAGTAATAATAATAATAATAGACACGGCCCATGTAAAACCAACAGTAATTTGGTATTTCATTAATGAAAGAACAGTTGACACCTCTCAGTTGCATGAGTTTTTTTTGCTTTATATGTTTTGGTAAAATGAATCAGGCACTCACGTATATACTACATACTATATACATACATATATATGTATATGTATATATATACATATGTATGTATACACACACACACACACACACACACACACACACACACACACACAAATATATATATATATATATATATATATATATATATATATATATATATGTAGATATATACTTATATATATGTGTGTGTTTGTGTATGTGTATATATGTATGTCTGTATACACGCACAGACACGTGCGTGCATATAAATGTGTGTGTGTGTGTGTGTGTGTGTATAAAATACAGTAGCTGATGAGATACTTGGTTATTAGTCGGAGTTTTACCTTATTTGCATCGTAAAAAATGTAAATGAGGCACCGGTTGTTTGGTTTCTCCTTGGTTCTTAGAGATCAGGTCGCAACGTGCCGTGGCGAATACGGCTCGTTGCTGCAGGCAGAGAATTACTGGCGAGTTTCTCCTGCTCTTCAACTTATTTGTCCGGATCGCGACAAGAGATACCTACACTTAGCTTTAGAACTTTTGATTCGGAGAAGTCTGGACATTTTATAAATTCTTTGGATACTTTCGAAGAGAGTTCTCCAAAGGAATTGTTTGTCAGTTCATATCACTAAACATTTCATGGCTGTTTCAGAATTTATAATGTCTTAATTATTCACGTTCTGCATTTTAAAACCCTGTCATTCTATGGGGCTGTTCTAGTTACGATAGGCTGGGTTACGGAAGCATGGTCGATTCCTCTAACCCTCAATTACGACAAAGCAGTGAAGTTCTTTCTGTCCTACGATTTCAACAATAGATGTATGTAGTTGTTACTGCGTATCGCACAGGTGTTTTTAGCGAGTTCACTATAATCCATCTCGTTAATATATGCAGGTGTTACTCTTATATTGTATATGACTGTTTTAGAGGGAACGGTGCTCTTAGTGGTAAACTTGAGGGGTTTCTGAATTTACAACCTGAATGTCGGGGTGGGAAAATCGGTGGATGCTTTTCTTATTCTGCAGTGTAAGATGTAGAAGCTACAACAATAGCTCGATTTCTGTAATTAATCTTGAAGAGTTTTTAGTATTTACAGGAGATGAGATCTAAAAACCGGCATAAATTTCTTGGTTAATGGAGGGTTGAACCAAACTAGTTTTCTCTTTCTAGTTCTGCTACTGTATTGGATTATTCCTGGTATACTAGTTTCTCGTTAAAGCCACTCATTGTTAGTGCAGCGTTCAAACAGATGGCGTCCAAGAATAGATTACAAACTCTTCTACCAGATTCTTGATTATCCCGAGAGGTGATTGGAATTACTATGGATAAGGTTCACTCGCTTGGCTTCGGATAGAGATTATGTTTTCGTGTGGATTTAACTAATTTAACCGTTTGCCAGTCCTGTGTATCACATGTGACAAGCAGAATATATTTCCCTGGCGTCCACGCATACATGATATCCATTCCCAGTTTTTTTTTTCAACCACCAGAGTAACTCGGGAAAAAGAAAGCTTTCTATTACTCAGAATACATGAAAGAAGGTCTATTTAAATATCTGAAAAGAAGCTGGGACGTTTAGGACAAATTTATGAAAATAATTTGGAGAGGAAAAAGGTTAAAGAGTTGCTTATTTTTGGGCTGTCGTTGGATCTATTTGTATAGAACTCATTGATAATCTAGAGTTAAACGATCCTCAGTTCGTTTACTGAGTGTGTTGACGACACCCACGTATTTCAATACTCGACAAATAGCCTAACAAAGGTTAACATCGCTTAAACCTGCCGTTAGTTAACTATCACATCATATATAGAACAGTTAGACACGTCATTTGTAAGCCTCGGGAAACTTTATAACAGAAACCTATCTTAAGCAAGGACAACAAAATCAACCAGTCGTCAGACATCCCAGTGCAACATCCTTTGTAGCAATGGAATCCATATTCATCATCGACAGTAAATCACTGGTTGAAGTGGGGGTGGGGTGGAATAGTGGAAGGAGGATTGTCATATTACAGTATAACAAATATTTGACTGACAGGTCAAAGGTTAGAGGGCAAAGGTGAACTTAATTGGAACGAAACATTTGTAAGAACGCGGCGATCAAACCTGGTTCGTTTGTTTCATGTTTGACAAAGAATATATTCACCATTGTCCTGGCGATCATACTCTGACACACACACACACACACACACACACACACACACACACACACACACACACACACACACACACACACACAAACACACACACAGAGAGGCAAACACACACACACACACACACACACACAGAGGCAAACACACACACACACACACACACAGAGGCAAACACACACACACACACACACACACACACACACACACACACACACACACACACACACAGACACACACTCTCACACATGCACACACACTGACATACACATACATATGCTTAACTATCTATGTATCTGTCTGCCTGACTGTCTGTCTGTCTGTATGTCTGCCAGCGTGTCTGCCTCCCTTCCTGATTCCACCCTCCCTCTTTCTCTGTACATACACACACAGACACACACGCACACACATACATATATATGTATATAGAAAGACGTTGATTGATTATTAGATTGGTTGATACAATAGTCACACGTCCATCCATCCATCCATCCGTCCATCCATCCACCCACCCGTCCGTCTGTCCGTCTATCCATTCATCCATCCATCCATCCATCCATCCATCCATCCTTCCATCCATCCGTCCATCCGTCCGTCCGTCTGTTCGTCCGTCTATCAATCCATCCGTCCATCCATCCATCCATCCGTCCATCCACCCACCCACCCGTCCGTCTGTCCATCCATCCGTCCATCCATCCGTCCATCCATCCGTCCGTCCGTTCGTCCATCCATCCATCTATCCATCCATCCATCCATACACACCCAGTCTAATTTGTTCTCGGAAGAATGATCACCCATTAATATCGTTGTCATCATTAACTCCTTAGTGTTGTCAGTGATAACTACACCCTCCCACGTTAGCATACGTGTGTCTGTGCGTCAAGAAGGGGTCACTGATAAACCCCTACAGTGATATCTCCGCAGCTCCGCCC
Source organism: Octopus bimaculoides (assembly GCF_046866305.1). Taxonomy (NCBI): domain Eukaryota; kingdom Metazoa; phylum Mollusca; class Cephalopoda; order Octopoda; family Octopodidae; genus Octopus; species Octopus bimaculoides. The sequence continues at coordinate 47,584,319 of NC_142947.1, read as the reverse complement.
CTGACTACCCTCCACTAGTTATTGATACTCCCCTTACAATTTGCTGTTGATAACTCACTAAGTGGTAGTGGTGGGTGGGGTGCACACTTAGCCGCAAATGTTAACACATCGTTTTATGGTGGAACCTGTCATGCAGAAGAATGACCCCATTTTTTACCCCTTAATTCTACTTCCTGTACAAACTACATGCAGTGTGTGTGTCACGAGAGGAGGGAGTTGTTTAAGGGGTTTTCTCCTCTTGTTTCCTTTTGTTATGATTTTTGCGTCTGTTTCATTTCATTGGCGTCTGGTGTTTTATACAAGATATATCAAAAGCAGTGGGGGAGGGGGAGGCAGAGAGGACTAAATCTCAAATTTATCAAACCGTACATTGATAGCAACAGATGTCCAAGTCGTCTTGGAGAGTCTGTCACAGAACAGACAATTAGTTAGTTGACACGTGATGCATGACGTCATCCATAGCAAAAATTACCACGCACATACACATATACTGACTTGTACACACACACACACACATACACACATAAACACACATTCGCATACATACACATATCTGCCAAAATACAATCATATATATACAACGATATGGATTCCTCCCTTCTCCTGCTACCACACTTCTGCAAATTTTACATCGTTGTAACATGGCGGCTAACATACATTACATTACAACATTCATCTCTCTCCCCCTCTCTCTACTTTTCTTCTCTCTCTGTCTTTGTATGACTCTCTCTCTCTCTCCCTCTGTTTCTTTCTCCATCTTAACAATCCTCTAATGGGCCATTTGGGACTTCAAACGATACCTTTTCTTTCACTAACATTTTGTCTTAAACAACCACAACAACAACAACAACAACAACA
>NC_142947.1:47560961-47578461 GCF_046866305.1 Octopus bimaculoides | reverse complement strand
ATACGGCATATTCTACACGACACATGGAAAATGCTACTTCAAACATGAGTCCTGATATAGGAAACGTAGCATTATACATCAAATATAGAGATATTTGTCATGGTGCATCAGACATGAAGACGATGTGTCAAACATCACACATCAAACATGATATATTGGTCGCGTTACATCAAACATGCTACAATAGACGTGAAGCATAAACATATTGGTTATGACACATCATACATTTTAAATCAGACATGTAATGAATACATTAAACATCACCCATGAAACATGAAATATCAGACATAAAGACAATATTTCAAACATCACTCATCAAACATGACAATCAGACATATATCAGACATGAAAACATCCCACACCAAACATTGGCCTAACACATGAGATATATTCTTTTCTACTCTAGGCACAAGGCTCGAAATGTTTGGGAGAGGGGGGCCAGTCGATTAGATCGACTCCAGTACGCAACTGGTAACTAATTTATCGACCCCGAAAGGATGAAAGGCAAAGTCGATCTCGGCGGAATTTGAACTCAGAACGTAACAGCAGATGAGATGCCCTAAACGTTTCGCCTCGGCATGCTAACGGTTCTGCCAGCTCGCAGCCATTTCTCGGCTATTAATAACATAATAGAAACTCACCACACACACACATATTCATACTTACGTACATACATACATACATACATACATACATATACCTACATACACACATATATATATACGTAAATACGTACATACATGCACACACATACATGGAGATTATAGTGGTGGTGCGAGGATAGAAGCAGCAGAAGATATCATTACCCCCCCCCCCCCCCCCCCCCCCCCACCCCACCACTACCACCACCACCACCACCGCCGCCGCCGCCGCCGCCTCCACCAGTAGTATTTAAACAGGTGAGAAGTCTGGCGAAACCTTCTTTGCGATGGGAGTCTTTGATTTTTTTTAGAAATCTTCGGGTCTGTACATTGTTATTGTGGAGGGACTGGGAAATGTCACGGCATCTCTCTCTCTCTATCTCTCTCTCTCTCTCACACACAAGCACACACAAGCACACACAAGCACACAGATACGCACACACGCACACATATGAGCTCGCGCAGATGCACACATAGAACAAAATTTAATTAAACACAAATGTACACACAGAATACAAAAATTCAACCTTACATGCATACACACACACACACACACACACACATATATATATATACATACATACATATAGATAGGTAGATAGATAGATAGACAGATAGATAGATAGATAGATAGATAGATAGATAGATAGATAGATAGATAGATAGATAGATAGATAGACAGATAGATAGATAGATAGATTGAATTTGAAGTGGTCGAGTATTTTTTATGAAGAATCTGCTTGCTAGAATGTGTTACAAAAATGGATTATTGAATTACAGGTCTTCAGTACAATTTCCCACGGCCAATTTCGCTCTAACAGACAGAAGGATAGATAGATAGATAGATAGCTAGATAGATAGATAGCTAGATAGATAGATAGAAAGAAAATAGCGAGATGACAGAAACGTTAGCACGCCGGGCAAAATGCTTGGCGGTATTTCGTCTGCCGTGATGTTCTGAGTTCAAATTCCGCCGAGGTCGACTTTGCCTTTCATCCTTTCGGGGTCGATAAATTAAGTACCAGTTACGCATTGGGGCCGATGTAATCAACTTAATCCCTTTTTTTGTCCTTGTTTGTCCCCTCTATGTTTAGCCCCTTGTGGGCAATAAAGAAATACGAAAATAGCGAGATGGTTAGATTGACAGTCAGGCAGGTGGATAGATAAATAGATAAAAAGATAGATAGAACATAGGGTGGTGGACAGACAGGTAGCTAGATGCGTGGATAGCTAGATAGATAAATAGATAGATAGATGGAAAGATTGATGAATAGAAATAGATAGAGGCAAATAAGATTGATAGGTAGATATTCACGAAATAGGCGCGCACGCACACATACATTTGCATGAAGAAGCACGTATATATCTACATGTTCATTTATGTAAGTATATATATATATATTTATATGAGTGCATGTGTGCATGTGTGTGTGTGTGTGTGTATGTGTGTGTGTTTGAGTGTACAGACATACTTATCTATACACACACACACACACACGTACAATTGATTCATGACGAAAAAGACATTAAACAAAACTAAAAAAAAATACGAAGACCTCTCCATCAAAATTTTTCTCCTCATTTTTTTCCTGTGAGTTTCGTTTTTTGAAAGTTAGCTACTCATTGAAGTGAAAAGTGGCAAAAATAAACAAACGGCGGGCCTCCCTGTGCTTAATCCAACAGCCGTGGTGTGTCGGCTGTCGACCATATTTGGAGCAGCGGGTCCGACATGGCGCAAGATGAAAGAACAAAGAGAAAGACAGAAGAAAGTGTGAGGGAAGAATGGAAGTATAATCAACAGCAGGGATGTTTCTTTTGTCTCTTTCCTTCTTTCTCTCCCTCTTCACTCATTTTATTTATTTTTTAACCTTTTTTCTTTCTTCGTTATATCTTCCTTTTTATTTCTCTGGCATTAGGCATTCTTGAGTAGAAACATTTTCTATCAATCTCTTTTCCTCCCTTCTGTCAGGTTTATATCATCTGCAGCTTACAACACACACACACACACACACACATTAATGTGTATAGAAAGTTTTAGAAAACGTGGAGAAAGAGAAAAGACAGAACGTCGTTAGAAAAGAAAAAGAGGGTTGTGTAAAAGAGGGAGGCCACATGGTTGAATGGCGAGGTAGACATCTTAGCTGGAGGGTAAAACAATGTGTCCAACGAGTGTTTGCAATAGAAACATTATGTCTAACATTTGTTCACATCCCGCTGACATCTTCAAAAGAACATGGCGCTCGTCTACCAACGAAAGATGATATAACACTAGAGATGTAGCCGTAGATACGTATCTTCACATGTTATATTCATATTTATATATTCTAGCTGCTTTTTTTGTTTGTTTGTTTGGACAATCCTTTAATGTTAACTTTATAGGTTTCATAAATTTTACGTGATATATTTTATTAAATTTCTAATTTATAATGTTTCACAGATTGTGTTAGTTTTTCTTCTTGATATCATTTTATAGATTTTCTTTCTATATTTCTTGAACTGATAATGATAACATACAGACATCCCACTTCGTCTCTTGTACAGCAGTAACTCTGTCAGATTTGTGCTTATCTTGAAGATCTGTGGTGTGTTAAGTGAATGAAACATAAGTCTGCTGTTTGATAACATCTCATACTGTCACTTGTACGTCTCGAGAAGAATTGCGTGTGTCAGACATACTCCACAGCTAGATGTACAGAAGGAAAACAGTTAGGTGTTTATCAAAAAAATAACCTGCAATCGATTCGAACGTGCGATCTCTGAACTTGGATAACGTCATTTGCTCTGAACAACAATTACTAACAGTATTTTATATCAAGTATTTTAATATTTCGTATTAAGAAGGCGAAGAACTGGCAGAACCGTTACCGCGCTGAAAAAAAAATGCTTCGCGGTATTTCGTCTGCCGCTACGTTCTGAGTTAAAATTCCGTCTTGGTCGACTTTGCCTTTCATCCTTTTGGGGTCGATAAAATAAATACCAGTTTGAACACTGGGGATCTATGTAATTGACTTATCCCCCGAAATTCCTGGCCATGTGCCAGAATTTGGAACCAATATTCCATATCAGGCATCTTGTTTTTATGTCGAAACACTCTTTCTTTCAGTTTATTTTAAATTAAATGATGAATTTAATAAAATAACTTTTGTTATCATTAAGTTGGCGTTTGGAACATAAATTAGCATGAAATTTTGATGGACGATTTTAATTTAGGTCACTTCAACCCTTTTCTTACCAAATTCCCTTCGAAATACACTGCTTTTACCGCGAAAATACTAATAGAATTTAGAAAATAATTCTGTCATTAAGCTGGTGTTTAGAACATAACATGAAATTTTGAAGGAAGGTTTTAATTTAGAATAGATTAAAGCAAGAGGTTTATATTCTAGAGTCAAGGTTGATCTCGGACGAGTTGATCTTACAAGAGTTAAACACCAAATTGAGAAAGGTAAGAGTAATAGGCTCTGACAGGAACCGAACCCTGAAAGTGTAGGACATCGTGTTAGGTATTAGTTCAATTACCTATCCAGCTAGCGTTAATGTAACAAGAAATAAACACATTGTTGGACGCCCAGCAAGTGTTTCACTTACTCTTTTCAGTTCTGAGGGATTGTTTAGCAAGGTTTTCATCGCCCACATTAGGGGTTCGCTCTCAGCTGCGTAAATCAATTTGATATCGCCAAATCTTCGGGAAATCTAAATATTTGAAGATTGATGTTTAGAGAATGTATCACATGACCCAGTGACGTAATGAATGTCTGTCCACGAATAGACACAAGATCTGGGTGATCTTCAACGCATAAATTTTACATGGTGGGATCTTTCTCTCTCTTTCTCATCTATCTGCCTGCCTGCCTGCCTGCCTGCCTGTCTGTCTGTCTGTCTGTCTGTCTGTCTGTCCGTCCGTCTGTCCGTCTATCTATCTCTCTCTCTATCTCTCTATCTATCTATCTATCTATCTATCTATCTATCTATCTATCTATCTATCTATCTATCTATCTGTGTGTGTGTATGTTATTCAGTCTGTCTGTCTATCAGTCAGTCAGTCTGTCTGTCTGTCTAGTTGTCTGTTTGTCTATCTATCTGTCTGTCTTCTTCCCCCGATCTCTCTCTAATTATATATCTCCCTATTTGTGTACACACACTGACACATTATATATTATACATTACACACACATATTTTCCCAAATCATAGTTCCAAGCATGGATCCCCCCCCCCATCACCCCAGTAAGTCTCTCCTCTGAATGACGTTGATCCATCTTTGAGCACCATTCTTTAAATTACTCAAGTTGTGTTTAACAACACCTATCTGCCCGCTTCCCCACCTCTAGATCCAACCCAATTTCTTGTAGCGCTAGCCAATTGTAACTGCAACAATTATCTTGAATCTCAATTTTCCTCGATTCTTTGGTAATAAGCAAGGTTGGCAATAATTCTAATATGATGGAGTGCTTTAGTTCCTTTACAAGAACGATGACTTGCCTTCTCAGGTGTCGCATCTTCAATGCATTAAGTTTTATTTTATCGGAGTAGTATCAGTTTAGTACATTAATATAAGAATATAATAATATAAATAATATAAATAATATGTATATATATATATATATATATATATATATATATATATATATATATAAAATATTCATGTACATAGATGTATGTAGAAGTATATAAGAGGTGTCTTACCAAAATTCCGGGTATCTTTGTACTGTTGGTCTATACCCCGTGTGTATAAAGAACAGGCTGACATGAGTTCGTTCCGCAGATTTCTGGTGGCATCTGGAAAAGGAAAACGTTAAGAAACCGTTGTCAGGTCCAGGTATTTGATGACAACACACACACGCACACACGCACAGAGACACACACACAAACACACAGACACAGACACACACAGACACACACACACACACACACACACACACACACACACACACACACACACACACACACACACACACACACACACACACAAAGACAGTTCTGAGGTTTGTATAATGGTAATAAATGCAGACAATTGTGAGGTTTGCATTATGGTAATACACATACATATGTGTGTGTGTGTGTGTGTGTGTGTGTGTGTGAGTGTGTTTGAGTTTATAAGTAGGTATATACATACATACGCTATACATACATACATTTGTATATACATACATATATACGCACATAAACACGCGCACAAATATATATGGATGCACATCGTTGTGAGATCCGTACAACGATAATACCTACCTATCTATCTATCTATCTATCTATCTATCTATCTATCTATCTATCTATCTATCTATCTATCTACCTATCTATCTATCTATCTATCTATCTATCTATCTATCTATCTATCTATCTATCTATCTATCTATCTATCTATCTATCTACACCACCTGCCGTGAGGCCTGTTTGTATGGCGATATATATTTCGATTCAATTATAAGTCCTGTGTAGAAGACATGAATTGTTGTAGGTTTTATGTAAAGAAAGGATTAGAATAAATGAAACGAGTTGGTTGTGTGGTTAGAGCGCCGGATTGAAGGCCTCTGTTTCTAGTCTCTATTCTCTGAGTTCAAATCTCGTCGCGGTCAACTTTACCTTTATTTTTTCTGGATCCATATAAAAAGTACTAATTTGGAGTGGCGAACTGCCGGAATCGATAGAGCATCGATCAAGATAACTTGCGGTATTTGTTCCGTTTTTTTTTTTTACCATTTGAGTTCAAATCCTGCCATGACCTCCTAGGTAAGTGGTAAACGTGATCTGTTTCGTGGTTTTAACATCACCACTTGGCAACTTGTTGCAGTTTTGTTGCAAACATTCCGACTGCATTCATAGTTTCAGAATTCCCCTCCCATCGTTTCTCTTTTTTCCACCAATCTCGGAAGCCATGCAAAGGGTCAAGGGCTAAAAAAGGATATTTAGAGTGTTGTGTGTCGTGTGACTGTGAGGGGGCCAGGTGCCTTCCTCTGTGTCAGCGAAAGTAATTAACTCTTTATCTTTTACTTGTTTCAGTATTAGACTGCGACCATGCTGGGGCACCACCACCTTGAAGAATTTTAGTCAAATAAGTCGACCCCCAGCACTTATTTTTTTAAAGCCTGGTACTTATTCTGACGGACGCTTTTGTCGAACCGCTAAGTAAATACACCAGTACCAAATCCCAATTGGTGGACACACACACACACGACGGGCTCCTTTCAGTTTCCGTCTGCCAAATCTGTTCACAAGGCTTTGGTTGACACGAGGCTAAGGTGCTACGCAGTGGGACTGAACCACTGCAAACCGTTTCGTTAATTCAAGGATATCCGGTATAATATCAACGGTTTTTCTTCTTTTATCTTGAATTAATTATTAACATTTACTAACGTTGTTAACATAACACTATCCTGTTTCATTAACCATTTCTCAAATTTTAGTAAAAATGTGGTAACATGGGCAAGGGTTATGACTCGCACCTTTGTTGTAAACATTAAAGACGTTTGAATGGTGAAAAGTTCTTCAAGAGATTAATAGGGGTCAGAAAGAAAGAAGAGGAGAGCGGGGGCGAGGTATCCGTGAATATTGGTGAATAAAGTCTAAAACCGGAGGAAATGCCGTTGTCAGGGAATAATTAATTATGTAGAAAAGCTCAAGTTAAATGGCGTCAGTTTGTATAAATACTTAAAGAGAGAGAGGGGTGAGAGAGAGAGAGAGAGAGAGAGAGAGAGAGAGAGAGAGAGAAAAGGAAAGTGACAGTGAGAGAGAGACAGGCAGAGAATCAGGGTCTAAGATCTGAGCAGGTTTTCTTCAATTGGTGTGATTAATATATGTGAAGTTGGGTTAAAGCAGTTGTAGGGCAATGGCGGTAAGAAGGATAAAATGTGAGCAGAGACGGAATTATAGGAGGAGGCAGTTTAGGAGGGGGGGGGGGAGATTAGGTGGGGCGTTTAGTATGGGATTATGAGAGAGGAGATACAGTAGGAGTGGCCTAGAAGAGGGTGCCGTGTGTTGATATGGCAAGTGTGGGAGGAGACAGTGGACGGATTGGATGAGGGCGTATGGATGTTGTTAGAATTGGTTATAAAGAAATGGCGGGAGTGGGAGGAGACACACCAAGATTGAATAAAGGCAGGTGGCGGGGGGGGGGGGGAGGTTAGTTTGCTAGTCAAAAAGAGTAGCAAACGTAATAGCATCGGTACAAGAAATTGAGGAGGGGAAAACCCAACTGGGTCCCGCTGGTTGTTGCATGTTGCAGAAGGAAACTTTACCAATTTGTTGAAGGTCTTCTTTTGAATGCAGTCTCGGATATTGGTGTGCATGTGTTTCTTTGTTTGTGTGTGTGTGTGTGTGTGTGTGTGTATGTGTGTGTGTGTGTATGTGTGTGTGTATGTGTGTGTGTGTGTGTGTGTGTGTGTGTGTGTGTGTGCGTGCGTGTGTGTGTGTGTAGCACCACTGACCCATAAATGTGAGCAGTATTCTGGTTTAGGTCCTGTTTTGTAGATAGGAGTCAGCTAAAATATTTGATGTGCCTCCAGCTACACGCACGCACACACACACACACACACACACACAGACACACGAACACACACACGAACACACACACGTACGTGTCTGCGACATAACGGTTCAGCGGAAAGAATTCGATAAAATATGCAACAGACTTGAAATAATTACTAGGGGTCGACTGAACCCATCAAGGCTGTGCCCCAGCATGACCGTAGTCCAACGACTGAAACAGGTAAAAGAATAAATGAAGAGAGAGAGAGAGAGAGAGAGAGAGGGGGCAGTGGGTGTTGAAGGAAAGGGGAGGGGCAGAATTAATTGTTTAGCTGACGTCTTGAAGTCGGTGGAAGGTTTTTCAAGTTTAATGACCAAAGTTTGGCATTTTTATGGTAGAATAAATGGGTTTCAGAATTTCAAGATTGTTTAGCATCGTTGGGAGTCACTGGTGGAATATTGGACTGGAAAGTAAACATGGGTGGATCGGAGGGCTGTGAACGTACGCAGACATGTGTGTATTTGTATGTATATAAGAATACATGTGTGTACGTCAGAATTAAATATATGGACATGTATGTATTTCTGTGTGCATGTATATATATATATATATATATATATATATATATATATATATATGTATGCATGTATGTATGTATACAAATATATACGTCAAGCTATATATCTATCTATCTGTCTATTTGTCCGTCTCTCTCTCTCTCTCTCTCTCTCTCTCTCTCTCTCTCTCTCTCTCTCTCTCTCTCTCTATCTATGTATATATGTATCTATCTGTGTTGGCCGCCAACACAAATTGTTCCAACCCTTAGATAACTACTTACGGCTAAGTAGACTGCGCTAGTTGAGAATTAAGGGTCCGGGCTATTGATGCATTTCCGTTCCCACAGCAGAATATGAATGCCAAGGCTAGTTAACTCCCTCCCCACCCTCGCGGCCATTGGAGCCTTCTCTTTTAGTTTAGCCCTTTCTTCGATCTTCGAGATTCGAATCAGCTGAACCTCTTGGAAAGGAGTTGCACAAATTAATCGAAGGCCTCTACTTTCACTTTCAAACATAACAACAAGGAAAAGATTTCGGGTTCGAATCTTGGCGTCGTCTGAACAATATCAAAGCATACATATAAACAATAACAACAACAGTAACATCATTATGCGTTTGCGAGTGAAATATTTCCACATCTGTATATTTCAATAGATCTCAACGCTTCTAAAAAAAAGCAAACTTTGTTTACATACATCGTAATTTCACATATAGCGTCTATAAAAGCTATATTTATAAGTTCAAAAAATTGCTGAAGAATTTGTCGTAGTCAGTTTAGCTTAAAGGTAAAGCACCATGACCGGTAATTGCAGCGATGTGAGTTCGTGTCTCATTGCTGGCAAATTTTGCTGCAATACAAGGATTTCTATCCTTTTTTATGTTATTCAGCATTATTATTATTATTATTATTATTATTATGATGCATCTGAGAGTAAAATATTTCCACATCTGTATATTTCAATACATCTCAACGCTTCCAAAAAAAAGCAAACTTTTCTTTACATACATCGTAATTTAAAAATAATAAGCTTTCTACTCTAAGCACAAGGCTTCAGATTTGTGGGGAGGGGGACTAGTCGGTTACATCGATCCCAGTGTTTCGCTGGTACTTAATTTATTGACCCCCAAAAGGATGAAAAGCAATGTCGACCCTGGCGGCATTTGAACCCGGAACGTAAAGACAGACGAAATACCGCTAAGCATTTTGCCCGTCGTGCTCACGTTTCTGCCAGCTCGCCACCACAAGAGTAGTAATACTAACAACAACAACAACAACAACGCCATGACAAATAGAGACATACAAAATACACATGCACCAAAGATTATAAACTGATTTCGAGGTTGTGTAGATAGAGGAAGTGGGCTTAGAGCATAAAGTAAATTACACTGAGGTGATTGATGTTAGAGATAGGGGTTCGAATCTTACTAGACTCTCATATTTTATTCACTTCTACGTTCGTTTTACTTGTCTGCAAAACAGTGTTTTAGAAAGCAATGAAAATATATATTTACCGTTTAATCCTAGTTTACCCATCACTAAAAGAGAAAGAAATTCAATTATTGAGACTATGTTTGGATAGGTGTGTGTGTGTGTATATATATATATATATATATACTTATATATTATATATATACTTATATATTATATATATATATATATATATATATACACATGCACACACATGGGGAAGAATATGATAAACACACGATGCAATTTATATCATTCGTTCCCTACGTACGTTTCACCATTGTGGATATTTGTATCGTCTGCAGTGGAAGGTTCAAGAGCAATTGGGGGGTCTACGTGCAACTCTTGATGCATCAACTGCAGTCGTAAATCTAAATATACACACAAAAAATACTACATACCCAAACACACACATATATGTATACACATAGATATATGTGTGTGTGTGTGTATGCGTGTATATATGTTAATATGCATGGGTCTACAACAGCCTGTATCTAAATACACACACACACACACACACACACGTGTGTTGATCTTCATTCAGTCTATCAACTTCTCTTTCAATGTACGCGCGTGTAGTGGTATATATGTGAGCGTATGTGTGTCTGCATGTGTGTGTGTGTGTGTGTATGTGTGTGTGTGTGTGCGTGTGTGGCCGCTATACAAAAGAAATGGTTGAAATATAAAAGACAAAAAAGAAAGAAAGAGAGAGAGTTTGTGTGTGTGTGTGTGTGTGTGTGTGTGTTGAAAGACATAAGTGTCAGACTTACAAAAGAGTATCTGTTTAGGTGGTGGTGGTGGTGGTGGTGAGGATGACCAAGGCGATGATGGTGGTGTGTTGTTGTTGTTGGTGATTGTGATGATGATGATGGTGACGATGATGAGGATGATGACGACGGTGGTGGTGATGATGATGATGATGTACTGGTGTTTGATGTGGCGGTGGTGATGGTGGTAGTGATGGTAATTATGCTGCTGCTGATGGTGATGATGGTGGTGATGATAGAAACTCGTGAGAGAGGCTTTACACTGTTTTCGGCCTTGCCTGTCCCTTGTTGTTGTTGTAAACAGAGAACCAATAACAAGATAAACAACAACTACAAAAAAAGATGCCAGATATGACAACGACAACGGCAACAACAAGTCGAGGCAATAGCGTGTATAAGTCACTGGACCACGCTAGAAATAGCAACAAAATGCTGTTATATCATACACTGCTGTTTTAATAAACGAGAAGGAAAAATAGCAACACGTGGTCTTAAATACTGGATATTTGACCAATAGGCAGGGTGGTCGTGGTTGGAAAGTCTTTGATCAAAACTATGTTACGTCTAAATGAACAACATCAATAAGAAGAATACTGTCATGAACGACTCTAGCAACAACAACAGTAAACGTTTCTCGTGTTGGCAGAAAAGATGAAATTTTTCTTTTTAAGGAGATGGGGATGAGTCGATTAGATTGACCCCAGTGTTTCACTGGTACTTAATTTATCGACCCCGAAGGGATGAAAGGCAAAGTCGACCTCTGGGGAATTTGAACTTAGAACGTAAAGACACACGAAATGCCGCTAAGCATTTCGTCCGGCGTGCTAACGATTCTGCCAGCTCATTAACTTAATAATGATAATCCTTTCTACTAAAGTACTAAAGGCACAAGGCCTGAAATTTTGGAGGAGGAGACTCGTCGATTGCATCGACCCCAGTACGCAACTGGTACTTAATTTATCTACCCCCGAAAGGATGAAAGACAAAGTCAACCTCTGCAGAATTTGAACTCAAAACGTGAAGGCATACGAAGTGCAGCTAAGCATTTTGCTTGGATCGCTAACGAGTCAGCCAGCTCGCCATCTTAAATAATAATAACAAGAAGAACAACAACAAAGTAACGAGATGAAAGAAGAAAAGAAAAAGGAAGATTGTGAAATGGTTGTCATGCAAACATTCTATGTTAGTTATATTCTAAAAGGGGTGGTCTGTGTACAAACAGGCACACAATAATGTAACAATAGTACGGTAGATCAAAAGTATATTGTCGATGCAGCAGACATTATCTGGTATAGAACTCTGAGTTTCAATGGATAGACAGATATGGTGGCAAAGGTGACAGTCTACTCCGAGTTTTATTTTGGGCTGAGATGTGCTCGACTGTTCGAACAGCCCAGACGAAGCAAACTTCAAAAGTAGTGTCAACTTTAATACTTATATCTCTCTCTCTTTCTCTCCCTCTGTCTGGGTGTAATATGTGTGTGTGTGTGTGTAGAAGGAGGCAAATGTCGCCTCTTCACCCTAACCCCAAACTTAACCATACCACTGTCGTGACCATTTGCTCACCTCTTTCTAATTAAAGATGTCATCATCATCATCATCATCATCATCATCATCATCATCATCATCATCATCAACAGCAGCCGCAGCGACAAAGTCGTCACCATTATCGTTTTCATCATTGTCATCGGTGCCACCACCACCATCATCATCATCACCACCAGCATCATCATCATCATCGTCACATCCACTTTCCCAGCAGTGACAACATCCCTTCACGACCTCCATCGTCACCCCTACCACTACCACCACCGTACTCGTCATAACCATCACAATCATCACTACCACAAGCACCCAATCCCCCTTCATCATCATCATCATCATCATCATCATCGTCGTCGTCGTCGTCGTCGTCACTTTAACGGTTCACTATTATTTGTTTACATATATTTCTTCACCTTCTTTATTGGTCGTTTCGAATTCTTCCGTCCACCCCTCCGCCCCTCCACCATTCAGAATGCCGTCACTGTTAGAGAAATCTGTTTACTGGGTAAACTGAGTCATTAAGTTCAGAGAGGGAATTGGTAACTGGAGACAACGCCGCCGCCGCCGCTGCCACCATCGTTTGTATAATCATCACTGCCACTACAACCACCACCACCACCACCGCCATTTTTCTCCGTCTCCTCCTCCTCCTCTTCACCATCATCATCATCATCATCATCATCATCACCCCCCCCCCCACCAGTGGCGGCTGGGTCACAATATTCTTTGACGGATAAATTCTTTGAAACGGGTGATATTTTGCTGAGGGAAAAGGAATTCAACATCTGATGTCCCATCCCCGGTCAGTGACCAAAATCTGTTCATTTTCTGGTTCCTGATATGTAATAAGATTTACTATTTTTGGTATCATTCACAGAACACATCATTTTCTTTTCCTTCTGGTTTTCACATTGTGACAGAGGTTGATTCGTTTGGTTAAGGCAAACGTAATTCTTTAACCTTCACTATAAAGCATTCGGTAGACGTTCAAATCAGGATGAATACTCAAAACATGCACAAATACTCTGCTGATGTTGTTGAAATTCTAACGAAGGAGTCTTGGATCTAGGTTAGAAACCGGCTCATTCTTCAGAGGAAAGAAATCTAAAAATAAAACTAAATAACAACACACGCAAATTCCAAAACATCCACCCACACACAAACACACACTTGCACGCGCACTCTCTTTCTCATGTGCATGCATACATGCATACACACACATACACACACATACATACAAGGAAGACTGTCCATAAACATGAATGATAGATATTGCCAAGTTTTCAAACATCCTCCAAAATCTACAGTTTTATAGTTTACCATTTAAAGTACCAATTTATCATCTGAAGTACCACATTCCAATTTAAAGTAACAATTTTCCATTTTAAGGTGCCACATTATATAACTGTGACGTAAGAATGCTAAAAGCTATGAGCCTTAACTAAAGTTTTCCCTCCGATACTTAAAAACCCAGATCCATTACTTTCAGGTCATCCCACCCAAATGTTGATAACCAAGATATTGTATTTTCCTGATAACCAAGATATTGTATTTTCTCTGTCAACTCTCTGATTCATCAACTTGCAATGCGAAACAGGAACTAGAACCGAAGAACAGACAAAGAATAGTCACCATTCTAGATGCAGTTGTGATAGTAAGAACGCAGAAGAGAACCAAAAAACGAAAAATGCTTCTTGCACGTATGCTCACTCTCTTCTCGCTCTTTTTCTTCGCTGCTCCTCCACACACATGTGCTTCTGTGCTTGTACTTCGCATATATATATATATATATATATATATATATATATATATATATATATATATATGCATGCAAACACATACACATACAAGAAGACAAATGGTTTAAAGTTTCACTACAGCTGTTTCAGACGCATTTTTTTTTATTATTGATGAATAGTTCGATCGCATCATGAAAAAATCGTATTCGTCAGGGGATTAAGAATTTGGTTCAGATAAAAAATACAATATGTGGATTGACCCTCTTCGTTAGTCATCGTTGAAGAGAGTGAAAGCACGGCGAGAGTCGTGTTTTCACCCTCTTCAACGATGACTAACAGAGAGCGTCTGTACATCTCTATATAGATCCTTGTCTGCTCTCTATCTATCTATCTATCTATCTATCTATCTATCTATCTATCTATCTATCTATCTATCTATATACAGTGAGAGAGGGAGACATTACATCATTGAGGAATCATTTTAGGTATTTAATTATATCCTACAAAACTCTTATGTTCCCTTTACGTATATTTTTTGGAAATAACGAAATTTTGGTCGCACCTCTGTGACCTTCCCACTGACTCAGTTTTATCATTACATTTGTTAAAAATTAATTACAAGTCCGTATTTTAACAGTCCTCAATGGTTCCTTCCATGCGTTCTCTAAGTGTTTCTATCAAATGACTTTGCCATTAAAAAAAAATTGTGCGGAAGTGATTTGTAGATGTGCGATTGAATTCCACAATATCGCTGATGATAAATTTTGTCTGCTATGAAGAAAGGAGTCTCGACATAACATGGAGAACATTTGTCCTTCTCTATCAAGACTGAATAGACCCTTTTTATCACTTCTATTCAAAAGAGCTCCAGAAAGTGCTGAATTGGTTGGACTAAACCAACTTAGTCACTTAACTAAATATGTTAACCACCAAGGTTATTTTAATTAAATCCTGCTTCAATTGCTAATACCGGACAATTATATTTAATATTTAAACAGCACTGTCCAGTTGTTGTACTGATGACGTGTCATTGTTTAACGGATTCTTCACCCCACGGTCGGCGGGACGAAGGACAAGCTATGTCTACTACGCAACATAGAGCAAATTCCATCCACGACGCCTTTAGATAGAAAATTACCTTTATTCGGCATCGAGTTATGAATAGAGCACATACCCACCAACGGAACCCGAGCCATGTATATTCCACATAGATGCCATCAGAAAAGATGCCACCGTGTCGGGAAACTGCCAAAATAAACATTATAATAACAGACCAGGTAAGAGGAATCAAGAATGTGTCTGAAATGTGCCAGCCTCAAGAACGGTGCGAACACATTCAGTACTTAACCTTCCAAATAAAGTTATCTGGTTACACACCAAACGATAGGACCAAGAAAAGGTTTGAAATTATTCTTAAATTAGTTGCAAATGGCGAATGACCATTTTATTCTAAAAAAAATTGAATAAGGGTTATTAGAGGCAACAAAAAAACAATTAAGGTCGTCAATGGGGTATCGTAACAGTGAGTGAGATAGTCTAATGATTGCTGATGTTACACTCAATAATGAATTAGCTTTTAGGATTAAGAAAATCCATTGAGATATTGAGATCAGCATTAAATTCGTAGAAAAACAGGTAGGTCGATCGGATAGATCATCTCTATGTTCTATTGTTTTTGATAGAAACACATATATATATCCTTTAAACACTAGTTTAAAGGATATATATATATATATATATATATATATATATATATATATATATAATTTAGAGAAGAACCATCGAGATACAATTCAAACAACGAAGGAGACCAATAACCATCCAGAAAAGCGTACTCTACAAAATACTTATTTAAAAATCTATAAAATCTAAAAGAAAAGTATAAAATCCATTGAAATCTATAAAATACTAGACTTAAAATTTAATTCAACTTAGTAAATTGATAAACGTAAAAACTGACGAAATACGGCAAAGTATTTGGCCCGGTGTGCTAACGATTCTGCCAGCTCTCAGCCTCAATAATGAAAATCTTTTCTACTCTAGGCTCAAGGGCCTGAAATTTGTGGGGAGGGGCGTAGTCGATTACATCAACCTCAGTGTTTCACTGGTACTTAATTTATCAACTCGGAAAGGATGAAAGGCAAAGTCGATCTCGGTGGAATTTGAACACAGAACGTAGCGGCAGACAGAATACAGCTGAGCATTTCGCCCGGCGCGCTAACGATTCTGCCAGATCGCAGAATTAACAACAACAACAACAACAACAGCAACAACGATAATAATAATAATAATAATAATATATGTATATATATATATATATATATATATATATATATATATATATATATATATACACGCATATACATTTGTGTATATACATACATAGATACATATAAATAAACATACACATATTTGTGGGTAATGTGTGTGTATGTGTATGTGTGTATGTGTGTGTGTGTGTGTGTGTGTGTGTGTGTGTGTTTGCGCTGCATAAGTATTGTAAAAGTAATGCAAGTAATTTCTGTCTTCACAGAGCGATCGAACCTGAAAATGAATACCGATCGGACAACTGGGCAATATGTGAAGCGGAAAAATAAGCAACGAATCTGCAAATTCAATTACACACACACACACACACACACACATCAGGATAATTGGGCGGCAGACAAAATCCATCGCTCGGTTCAGCGCAACTACTTGGCTCTTGGCTGCCCTCAACGAACGGCACTCTATTGCTTGCGAACATAATGTATGCGTATATGAATATATGCATGTACGTATATGCATATGTTTATATCACACACACACAGAGGCATCCACGATTTTAATTCAAGCACCAAGAGCAGTGAGAGAAAAAAAGAACGCAATACGTTTTAGAATTCAGAGTAAAATTGTTTTTATTTTGAAGACAAGCAATTAGGACAGATTTTTATTTTGAAGACACCATATTCAGACAGTTTTTTATAATAGGACAAAAAGAGTGAGGGGGAGAGAGAGAGAGAGAGAGGGAGAGAGAGAGAGAGAGAGAGAGAGAGAGAGAGAGAGAGAGAGAGAAGTTGATGAAGAGAAAGAGGTAGGCCAACAAAACAGACCAAGAGACAGATACAATATGGAATCATATCACGTTCATTGATATTTTGGCAACAATAAAATTATAGTTTGACGTCGAACTTCTGTCATTGTTTTCCTTTACAGATTGAACACAGAATATATTCAACAGGTACGCCGCGATGTGTATACTAAGAAAATATATATACAGACATATATATATGTGTGTGTGTATGTTTATATATATATATATATATATATATATATAT
>NC_142947.1:47548461-47553461 GCF_046866305.1 Octopus bimaculoides | reverse complement strand
TTTTCTCCAATCCTTAAATCCTTATATATATATATATATATATACAAAAGATCCCCCACAATTCCTCCGTGGGCCTTTCATCATTTCTTACAACCCTTAATAGCTGTAAGTTTACATGACAGCCCCACAACCCGTGTCTCTATGCCATCAACACTTTTATCATAATCGTTCCACAACACGTAATCGCATTACATCACAATTATTCCACATCAATAAACCTTGTCTTTTCCACATTATTTGGCGCCTAACTGAACACTGTATACAATAAGCTTATTATTATTATCATTATTATTATCATTATTATTATCATTACTATTATCATTATTATTATTATTATTCAGTAGTCTCAAATTTATCACGTATTTTCACTGTACTACCGAGCGCAGCTCTGTGTGCCTTGGGTATGTGCTATGGTCTGTTGTGATGCTCTTATCGTTTCTGTGTTGAAAATGTTTTACGTAGGATGTGCGCGGTGCCTTGCAGTGTTATTTTCTGTGTGTTACATATACTTGTAAGTCTTGTAGATTTTGTTATGTGTTTGTCTGAATATTTTTTTCATACACAACGCGCCTATCATAGGATTTGTTTCTGTTTTTAAGCTCCTCATTCGAGGTACCACTATTTCCAGTTCTTTGTATTTTGAAAATTTCTCCGTTTCTTTTGGAGAAACGTTGTCATCTGTCGGTATTAATACATCGATTAGAAAAGCAATTTTTGTTGGTGAATTCTGACAACGATATCCGGCCTATTAGCCTTGATTTCTCTGTCTGTGTGTATTTGCATATTCCAGAGTATGGTTGCTTTCATGTATATATATATATATATATATATATATATATAGTAACCCCCCCCCCCAAATGAAGAATAAACAAAAAAAAACAACAAGGCGAGGACGTGGTACATGTAAAGTATTAGTAGACGCTCAGGGAGGGAAAGAAAGATGGTTTAACGTTTCGAGCAAAGCTCTTCTTCAGAGACTGAGGAAAGTTCAATAGGAAAGGAAGACGGAAGAAATATATATACATATATAATGACATATAAAGGCACATGTATTTATATCTGCATACACATACACACTCATGTACATACATATTATATATATATTTAATTATTTACACACATACATACACACACACACATACACACACATATACACACGTATATGTATATATATTTGTGTGTATGCGTGTCAGTTAAGGCTCCGAACAAACCTTACGATGTCAAGCTATCACCTACCTCTGGGTGCACAGTTCTTCACAGCGGAAACAACGTAAGCCAATGGCTGTGAATACGTAACGCCTCTTCTTTTGTCATTTATTTATTAATTAATACATATATATATGTATATATACTTCATACATACATACATACATACATACATACATACATACATGCATATATACAAGCACACGCACACACACACACACACACACACATATATATATATATATATATGTACCTACATACATACACCACACACACACACACACACACACACATATATGCGAAGTGAGGGGGATAGGTAGAGAGTAAGATGTCAAAGATGATAGGGAATGGTTTAGAGATGTAGAGAAATGTCAGTAGAAGAGGAGGGAGAGAGAGAGAGAGAGAGAGAGGGAGGAGATGGGGGAGAGAGTGGGGAGATGGGGGAGAGAGTGGGGAGATGGGGGAGAGAGTGGGTAAGTTAGTGAAAACGTTTGGCGCCATTTGGAAGAACTGATACTGTCTGACTGACTGAAGAAATTACTGACATCTACAGTGTGGGCATCATCGTCAGCACCACCACCACCACCATCATCATCATCGTCATCATCATCATGAACATAAACTTAATCATCGTGATCATCATAATCTTGATCATCACCATCATCATCATCATTATCATCATCATCATCATCGTCATCGTCATCATCATCATCATCATCATCATCATCATCACCACCATCACCACCATCATCATCATCATCATCATCATCATCATCATCACCATCGTCAGTCAGATATGCCTGATAGCACGTCACGTGAGTTGATGTCACCTTATGCCACTCTGACGTCATGTTTACACAAGGGGGTGGGGATGCTGACAGTGGCGTAAGTGATGCTGGAGCTGATGATGATGATGATGATGATGGTGGCGGTGGTGGTGGTTGTGTTGCTGCTACTGTTGCTGATGATGATGATAGGTAGGACAACAACGACGACAGCGATGATGGTGGTGTTGATGGCGATGATGATTTTGCAATTAATGATCTGGTGTTACTTTCATCATTGTTGCTATTGATGTTCGTGGTGGCAGTGGTTGATTTTGGCACTGTAGCAGCAGCAGCAGCAGTAGTAATAGTAGTAGTAGTAGTAATAGTAGTAGTCTAGATTGTTGTAGTTGTTGTGGTGCGTCCAGTTATCTCCCTCATAACAGACCCATGTCTCACAGACAACGGATCAAAAATGAAATTTTAAAAAACCCCGAAAAGCAAACAAAAACAAATATCTTGTGTTTTACTGACCGGGTATCTACTTTTATTGTCTGGGGTCGCAGAACATTACGGGTGTCGGGAGTTGAGTCTTATCTCTTTTCAGTCTCCTCCAGTAACTCAGCTCTTCCATGGATGCAAATCTTCTTGTGGTTGCACCGCGGAACTGCCTCAAGTTTCGCTATTCATCTGACATAGTGGGGTGACCACAGTTGAGAGCAGTAGTCTAGACAGCTGAGTACAAATGTCCTCCATAGAACCAGCATGGTTTCCTGCTCTCTTCTGAAGGTTCTCAGAATACAGTCATTCACATTGACACCATCTTGGGGATATACACGAGGCGTTGTCGCTCATATCAATGCCCAGATAACGTACAAATACTTGGCTCTGGGATTGCCGCTTCTTTTGCTCCTAAGAATTGCTGTTGCTGCATCATAGCACAAGCTAGCTGATAGCAGAGGGCTTGGAATTCCCCTGCATTAAATTGCATGTTGTTTTCTGCCGCCCATTTATATATGGTATCTCAGTCTTTCTGTAGAAGATTAATATCAGAAGGTTCTTTGACTGCGTGCACTACTTTTGTGTCATCGGCATAGCTAGAAAGTGTGTGTGTGTCTGTGCAACAGATAATATATATAGATGCATATTAATATATGTGTGTATATATATATATATATATATATATATATATATATATTTATGTGTGTGTGTGTGTGTGTGTATGTATGTATTATGTATATATATATATATATATATATATATATCGCATATATTATATACATACATATAATATATATATATAAGCATATATGTATGTATGCATGTATGTATGTATCTATATATATTTATATATATAATATTTATTATGTATATGTACACACACATGCACGCATACTCGCACACAGATACACATAGACACAGACACACACACACACACACACACACACACACACACACTCCCCCTACACACACACACTCCCCCCTACATACACACAATCGGATTGAACAATTTTCTCAATTTTCTGCTAATCAAATAGCAGAAGAATTATTTCCTCTTGGCCCAACCTCGGTACCGATGCCGGATGATATTCCTGTTCATATTTTATAGTTCTGCCAAGTTAAACCGTCCCAATCCCTGTGAAAGACATTAACAGAGCTATTTTCTATGCTGAGCGTCTGCCAATAATGGTGAAAAGAAGCGATCATAACAGAGTAGTTAATAATGAGGTACGTTTCGTATAGACAAGCACCTCTAGCCCCATGTCGCTTAAAATACATCTTATAAGACTTCTAGAAAGAGGTGTTACACAGAAAGATAATAAGCTATTTAGACAAACAGAATCATTTCAACAACTCTCAGCACGGTTTCTCCCTCCGAAACACAACTCCTACAACAACACAATGACATCCTAAAAAGTCTGTTGTTTAAATCAAGTGTTTTCTCTTTATAAATTGATTCTGTATATCGTGAGTTCAACCAAGTCTTTGGAGTGGGAGACTATTTTAGTCTATGTTAAATTTTGGGAGTGGTGCGGTGGTTAATATTAGAAGAAAGTTGGAAACTTGACTGTGACTGTCTGAATTCTGTGAAGACCGGAATGAAGTGACGTTCGACGTTTCGTTATCTGAAGCAGTCTGCAGTGATAACAGTTAAGGTATCCTACCTGGAATGACTTATTGTTTGTCATATAGCCGCTTATAGACAAGAACATACAATTTTGTCAAAGACCGCAGATATGCATTCGACATTAAAATGGTGCTTGAGATGAAGAGAAACGAAAATATGTTTACGATCCAACATCACTTAGACGTCATTTACGATTGACTGCAAATCAAAATTGGTCTCACTTGCGAAGAGAACCACCCATCGGCTTGTTTTGCCCTACAGAAGTAAAAAGTTCAATACTTAGCTGTTGTTAAACTTTTTTTCCCCTTTATGCTAGAGTCATCTGTGTCCTCTCCTGGTTCTATGATAAAAATCCTTGTTTTCTGCAGATCAATAATGATCTCCATTGAAATTCCACCATAATACAACCTGCAGAAAAACACTTGACATGCGTCCATTAGGTTTTGATAGATCAGTGTTAGGTACCCGTGGTATTTTATAGGGTGTTGACGCACCACCCCTATTAACATTCGCTGCCACTTAAGGGCGACTGAGATTCCTTTAACATCTTTAAATACAATAACAGCTGCTGCTACTGCTACTACTGGAGCAACAAGTCAATAGAGTGTAAATTCCCCAAAATTCTTCGGATATTGTCACACACACACACACACACACACACACACACACACACACACACACACACACACACATACATACACACACAGATACATAAATAACGCACATACACACATATTTAGTTGAATGCATGCATGTATTTATGTATATGTGTATATGTATGTATGTGTGTATGTATGTATTTATCTATATATCTATATATATACATATATATATATATATATATATATATATATATATATATATATATATATATATATATATATATATATATATATATATAC
>NC_142947.1:47540961-47545961 GCF_046866305.1 Octopus bimaculoides | reverse complement strand
CAATTAACAAACGGAAACAAAAAAAGAAAAAGAACGAACGTGAGGACGTGCACAAGCAATATATTCATTTG
This sequence comes from Octopus bimaculoides, assembly GCF_046866305.1. NCBI lineage: Eukaryota > Metazoa > Mollusca > Cephalopoda > Octopoda > Octopodidae > Octopus > Octopus bimaculoides. The sequence continues at coordinate 47,545,890 of NC_142947.1, read as the reverse complement.
ACGCTCGGTGACGGGAGAGAGTTGTTGTTAACGTTTCGAGCATAGCTCTTCGTCGGAAGCAGGAAAGTCCAAAGAGAAAGAAGGAAAAATCGCCAACAGTCCACGTGCAATTATATATATATATATGTATATATATATATATATATATATATATATATATATATATATATATATATATATATATGAGTGTGTGTGTGTGTTTGCATGCATATACTTTTTTGTTATAACAGTCTTTCTAATTTTGACACAATGTCAGCAATTTTTAAGGGATGACAAGTCGATTACATCGTCCCCAGTATTGAACTGGTATGTATTTTAATCAAATCCCCCCACCAAAGAAAATGAAAAGCAACACAGACGAACAGACGGACAAACCAACGCCGATGAAAACATAACCCCCTTCCTTGGCGGAGGTAATGAGCTGACAATTATCCAAAATCTGTTATTATTCATATATATATATATATATATATATATATATACTACAAGCAGTGCATTTCTGACTCTGTGCGACACATTACCGTGCTGTAACGATATACAGAAGGACAGAATATTGCTATGAAACTGTAATCGAGATATCACAGGGTTAGTCTTCAGATATTTTATATCATATATCTCATTGAAATATTTGAAGGTTGTACAGAAATTCAGGCCCTAATGTGTCGCGATGTCTGAGCCTTCATCATAAAAAGTGTTCACAAGGAGAGGACCTCTTAGCGATTTTGGTTAAAAGTTATTCTGCCAGTCAGTAATTTAATTTCTTGTTACGGTTGCCTGCCATGTCTATCAGAGAAATACACAAAATAGAGACATAGTTTGCAACTCTTATGTGGAATATTGTGATGATAAGGTCATGTGACTTTGAAACGTCGATGAAAAAGGAACGGGGAGAGTCTGTGCATGTGTGCTAACGCGCGTACATACGTACACACACACACACACACACACACACACACACACATACACACACACACACACACACACACACACACATATGTATATATATATATTATCTATTGGATTGTATATCTGTTTATATATCTCGACATCAGTTTATACATCCATTCATTTATCTGCTTTTCCATCCCCTATTTAGCAATGCACCTTTCTATCTATCTATCTATCTATCTATCTATCTATCTATCTATCTATCTATCTATCTATCTATCTACTTTTCTGTCTGTCTGTTCTATATTTTGTACATTTCATCTTTAATTTAAAAATTTTCACTTTCTCCTTTCGTATAATTTCTAATTTCACATCCTTCAACTCATTCTATCTACGACCTTCATTTCATCTCCATCCTTATCAATGTGCTATTCTAGCAATAATTCCGATGAAAGAAAAGAAGATAAATTCCTCAGATGAAAATCGGAATTATCCCGCTTCACCATTTCGCAGACATACCCGAAAATGCACCGAAATGTATTATTATTATTATTATTATTATTATTATTATTATTATTATTATTATTATTATTATTATTATTATCATTATTATTACCCATTTTAACAAATCCCGTTTTGTTGGAAACTAGGGCAGAATCTCCAAGTGAAGTGAAGAGTATTTTATGCAACTCTGGCAAAAGGTTCAGGAACCGTGTTTTCTAAACGTTGCTTGTATAATAAGATATACATACATACATATATATATATATATATATATATATATATATATATATATATATATATATGTGTGTGTGTGTGTGTGTGTGTGTGTGTGTTCTTTTACTTGTTCCAGTCATTTGACTGCAGCCATGCTGGAGCATCGCCTTTAGTCAAGCAAATCGACTCCAGGACTTATTCTTTGTAAGCCTAGTCCTTATTCTATCGGTCTCTTTTGCCGAATCGCTAGTTGCGTGGACGTAAACACGCCAGCATCGGTTGTCAAGCGATGTTGGGGGATGGACACACAGGCATACAAACACACACACACATACATATACAATGGGCTTCTTTCAGTTTCCATCTCCCAAATCCACTCACTGGGTTTGGTCGGCCTGAGGCTATAGTAGATTCCATGCAGTGGGACTGAACACAGAACCATGTGGTTGGTAGGCAAGCTACTTACTACACAGCCACTCCTGCGCCTACAGCCACTCCTGAGCGTTATATATATATATATATATATATATATATATATATATATATATATATATATATATATATATATATATATATATATATATATATACACATACATATATACATACATAATGTGTGCATGTATGTGTGGACATGTAAACACACACACACACACACACACACACACACACACACACACACACACACACACACACACACACACACACACACATATATATATATAAAAATATATAACTGTAATTATTCGTGTGTGTGTGTGTGTGTGTGTGTGTGTGTGTGTGTGTGTGTGATATAAGTTCTACTAAAACGAAGCATTACGTGGAAATAAAATCAAACTGTGCATTGAAAGAAATACAAGAGGCATCCCTCTTCATCCAATTACATACATACATACATACATACATACATACACACACACACATATATATATATATATATATATATATATATACATAGCACACACACACACACACACACACACACACACACACACACATATATATACATATATAAACCTCACCTATCACTGCTTTCTTGTTATCTCAGAGTCTTAATTGCTTTTAACATCGTTTAAGATGAAAACAGAGACTTTCTTTATGTCTCTCCCCGTCTCTCTCTCTCTCTCTGTCTCTGTCTCTCTCTCCCTCTGTCTCTCCTTCTCTTCCTCTCTCCACTCTACATTCAGCTGCTGGCATTACGACCATCATCGTCATCATTATCACTATTATCACCATCATCATCATCATCACCACCATCATCATCGTCATCCCCATCGCCATTTTTATCACTACACCGCTCTCTATCCTTCTTTTCCTTCTCCTCGTCGGCATCATCATCATCACCATCACCTGCCTCTTGACCATCCGTCTCCTCCACTCCCCCTTTATCTTCCTCCTCTTACTCCCCATCATCAACAGCGCAATTAGCATCACCGCCGCCACCGACGCCACCACCACCACCACCACCACCACCTCCTACCATCGTCGTCGCTCCCCCAGGGCCGCCATTACACCTACTGTTTCCATCACTACCACCACCACCACCACCGACCGCCATCACCATTACCCCCCAAAAAACCCCACTCTACCCCCTAACCTATCCTCTTCTCATTCTATACAGAGCTGAAGATGTAGATAAGCTGGTCCTTCGTCAAAAAGGACCTCAAACTAGACTTACCAGTAAGTTATACCACGATGGCATAGGCGGTGGTGGTGGTGGTGGTGGTGGTGGTGGTGGTGGTGGTAGCAGTGGTGGAATGGTGTGGGTGGTATGGTGGTTGTGGTGGTGGGATCCAATTGGTTAACGTTGACAGGAATTCAGAAATTGCTAAACAACTGATTTGTGTGGGCTGGCAGACAGACAGACAGACAGTGAGACAGACAGACAGACAGACAGACAGTGAGACAGACAGACAGACAGACAGACAGACATACAGATAGTCTGTTACACACACACATACATACATATGTATGTGTGTGTGTGTGTATGTATGTAAGTATGGGCCAAAAAGTAGGGGTCCATATGATCCCTGCAATTAACTTAGAAGTGTTTCCTGTGAGTTTTTGGCTAACGAGGTCCTCGAAAGGAATGCGACGATGCTTTCTAACCATCAATCAGTCAATAAAACAAATAATGCAATATTCGCTTCTCAATCTCAATATTTTATTCGTTGAGTAAAATATAATAATAAATGAATATGAATGGTGTCAAATAATTAATGATGTTACGTTCGTTTCCATAGAATATTTACATACTTTGCTTATTGATATATTACATAATAGAGTAAAATAAATAATCCTTTCGTCAGACATCATTGCATAATCGAAGAACACATTTTGATCTGCGAGAAATTAATCTCAACAAACCAAAAAAATGTTTAGAAAAAGGCACTGAAAAATACATTGATTGAAGGAAGAGATTAATCTGATTTTTAACCAGTCCACAGACATATTAACTAAGATATATCATAGTAGAAGGTGTTCGCAAATGTGTAGATAACATCTTCTGTTGTGACATATCTCAGCGACAATGAGTGGATTGGCTAAACATCAAATGCATGGACGTAATATGCGTTAATATCAAGCAGTGAGAAGAAGTGGATATTTTTTTTATTTCTGGGTTAACAAAGTAACCAATGGTTTCATGCAGTAATCTTCACAATTGTTCAAGCGTGCCTTTTGAGAGAGAGTACTGGTATTCGCCTCCATAGGGACGAATAACAACACTTCCACTTGGCACGCTTCAACAATTACGAAAATCTCTCTACACGAACCTATTGAATGCCTTGTCCAGCCACAAATTAAGTACACACACAAATATATAATATATATGCATATATATACATGTCAATAGATAGATACATACGTTGATAGCTAGATGGATTCATAGACATAGATACATAAACTAGGAGTTTGTCGTATACTTTTATACACACGTGCGCGCGCATGCACACATACATATATATTCTGTTTTATCATAGGTAACACAGTCCAGTTAAATACGAGTGGCACGAGTCTGCCTCCCCCCCATCTTTGCAGCATGTGTGGAAGTGGAGATGGTGGTGGTGGTGGAAATCGGCCAGTAATCGAAGTCTGTTATCACATGTGTCCCTAATTAAAGCGGATAGTTCTTACTTAACTGTAACTCTGCCGACGTAAGATGAGTTTTGACACTTTAAAGTTAAATGTATTCCTAGGAATACAAAAAGGCGACTCGGTCATAAATAGACGGGTAGGGGCATGCCAGGTAGAAAGAAAGATTGGTAAAAGGAGAGACGGGTAGAAAAGAGGAATGGTGGGAAAATGTATTGGGTAGGGAAAGGCT
>NC_142947.1:47535961-47538461 GCF_046866305.1 Octopus bimaculoides | reverse complement strand
TTGTAGTCTTTGTTGTGATGTTTCTGTTGCTGTCGCAGCAATTGTTGTTGTTGTTGTTGTTGTTGTTGTTGTTGTTCTGGCTGCTATTGTGGATTTTGTTATGTAGTGTTTGTTTGTGTAATAGCAATAATAACAGTTGTTGCTGTTGTTGTTGTTGTTGTTGTTGTTGTTGTTGTTGTTGTTGTTGTTGATGATGATGATGATGATGATGATGATGATGACGACGACAATGCATTCCACTTAGTATTCAGAAGACAGTTTTATCCGGTTCATCATGCCCCGCACCACATTAAGTGAATTAATTAACAATGAAATAAAGACAAAGACGGTAGCACCAACATTTGGCCTGGTCCTTTGTATACATATGTACATACACACACACATACATACATACATACATACATACATACATACATACATATATATACACATATATATGTATACACACTTATTTTAGTGCTGTTGACACCGCCGGATTGAATGGTATTGCCCAAGTGTCGAAACAATAATGATATTCGTGGGGCAGCTAATGATGGGTGTTTTTGTATGTGTGGAATAGTATTATAACACATCCTTTTTGATATACATATACACATGTATGTATATATGTAAGTATGTATGTATGTATGTATGTATGTATGTATATATATATATATATATATATATATATATATATATATATATATATAAATATATATTTATACAATCCAGTTAGCAGTAACCCCGGTAACTCTGCACCTCCTGATCCACACCCACCTTGCAGCAACCTCTGCCGCCTCCACAGTCAGCTTTATGGTCCTCTGCCAACTGCTTCTCAACATGTTGAAAGCTTTACTGAAGGACTGATCAACAAAACCCCAGCACCCCACCTCAATGAAAGCACACCTCGGTTAACCCACATCCCATTGCTTTGGTGTAGCCCCACTAGCTCAGCATATTTCCTTCTCATTTACTTCTCCAAATCAATCTTCCCAGGGGTTGGGGAATTCCCACAGAACCACCTCCTTGGATGATTTCGAGACCAGCACCATGTCGCTGTGTGTGGCCTTAGTGACGTTTTAGTTTCTTGAAAAAAGGTAAGACATAACGGATTATAAAGTCCAATGTGTGTTAAGTCAGAAATAAATGTCCATCGCCAAACGACGGTTCAAGGATGAAAAGTCAGTATAGAACCCCAGAATAGGATGGCACCCAGCCTGGTCTTACAGATCTTCATGTTTAGTGCCAGAGTTCTAAAGAAGAAACGAAGAAATTAGACAGTTTCTGGCGCTTACGAAGGCAGTATTTTAATCTGCGTTGGGTCAATTTCCAAAGAAATTCGGTAGAAATGAACCAGATCACCATAACGGAACCATCTCATCAAGATAGCACCATGAAATACGATACTGAAAGTTCTTCAGTTTTTAAAGAGATCTTTAGAATAGAAAACATCGGTCTGAGACTGACTTGTCAATCAGTTCTTTATTCAAGTCAAATCTGAGGCTGGGTGCCGAGGCCCAGCCCAAGAAATGGTCAGATTCTTGCTGATTCTGAGATCACTTCAAAGAATTCTCCTGTGTTTCGAATTGTTTTCGTAGTTTCTCAAAGGAAATAACGTGGATACGAAGAGGAAGAAGTAAAAGTAGAAGGGGAAGAGGGGAGGAGGAAGAGGAAGGAAGGGAAGAAAAAGAAGAGCAAGAAGAAGAAGAAGAGGAAGAAAAAGAAATATGAGAGGACACAAGGAAAGTGAATAAAACAAACAGATTAAATACAAAGGCATCGTTCTCTCCATGTAGTGACCGACATACAAAGTAGTAGTAGTAGTAGTAGTAGTAGTAGAGGTGGTGGTGGTAGTGGTAAAAACAGTATATATAAACAATATGTATAGGTATTTATATGTATATCAGTACAATGTATATAAGCATATATATATATGTATATATATGCTTATACATATATATATATATATATATATATATATATATATATATATATATATATACACGTATTTACATATCCATATATGTATATAAGTACGTATATATATGTGACTATCTATGACACTCTTTCACTCCCTATATTTATAGATATACATGTTTCGATACGTGTATACACACACACACACACACACACACATATATATATATATATATACACACACACACATATATATACATATACATATGTATATATATATGTATGTATATATATGTATGTATATATATAGACATACATATATACATATACATATATATATATATATATATATATATATAAACACATACATATATATATGCATATGTACCGATATATGTGTGTGTGTTGCAATGTATTATACCAAATATTCATACCTATATTCACACAGGCAAACTCATTCACTCACACTTATTCACTCTAGTGAATAAAATTTATTATATTGTATGAGGACACATATTCACAATATATATTATACAAATATTAACATGTCTATAAATATACAATGAGTATATATATACATATATATATACATATATATATATAT
>NC_142947.1:47530677-47535461 GCF_046866305.1 Octopus bimaculoides | reverse complement strand
TGTTTTTTCGCCATTTGTTATAAACATACCCCATTATAATATCATTTTCCCATTTATTAAAATGATACAATGTTAGTCTTCATAAGGGTCTTTCACCCTCTCTCCCCGTCTCTCACTTTCCCTGAACTTCTCTTTCTCTCTCGTCTCTCTCTTTGTATATTTCTCTGAGAATGAGGATGTATATTTGTGTGAGTATGTAAATATTGACATATATCTATCTATATATATAATAAGCATTCTATACACACGTAGATATATACAGAGATAACACACACACGCATACGCATATATACATATATACCTATACACTTATGCGTATATATATATATATATATATATATATATATATATATATATATATATATATATATATATATATACATACATGCATACATACATACATACATATATATATATATATATATATATATATATATATATATATATATATATATATATATATATATATATATATATATACATACATACATACATACATACATATATATATATATATATATATATATATCGTTACAAAATGTATGCATATATGAGCTTTCCATAGTAGCTTTCTCTGGTAACTCGCAAAGCCTTTCGGGTCTGTTTATAAAAAATATTATTTATGCAGTATCAAGACAGTTTAAGTATATATTAACTAAATCTGAATGAAATTGATGGGTGAGCGTTTGGTCAACTTAATAATTGTCGCTTCAAATCGGAATATATATATATATATATGATATATGTATACATACATTTTTATATGTACAGATTTTGTATACATTGATTAAACATTTATAACCTGTCCTATAAGTGTGTGTATATATATGTGTGCGTGTGTGTGTAATATTTCGTATATGTATATAAATGCATATTTATGAAATGTTGGCATAGCTATGCATTGGTTCAGTCCCACTGCGTGGCACCTTGAGCAAGCCTCGGGTCGACCAAAGTGGGTTTGGTAGACGGAAACTGAATGAATTATAGATATATGAATGTGTGTGTGTTTTTTGATTGCGTGTGTATCCCAGCAATTGCTTGAAAAATGATGTGGAATTATTTACGTCTGCGTAACATAGCGGTTCATCAAACGGGACTGATAGAATAAGTATCAGGCTTTTAAAAAATAAGCACTGGGGTTGATTTGTTCCACTGAACCTTTCAAACGGTGCCCCAGTATGGTCACAATACAATGATTGATGCAAGTATACACACATCAACACACACACACGTACACACACACACACACACACACACACACACACACACACACATATATATATATATATATATATATATATATATACACACACACGCATATATACACACACACTCGCGTACACACACACTCACACGCGCGCACACACACATATACACTCACATATACATATATATGTGTGTATGCATTTACACGTTGGTAAAGAAATAACGCCTCTCAGTGCTGGTGCTATCATCTCTCTTTCCAGGCGTTCATCCTGGATATTCCGCTGCTTCAACATTGTGAGGCATTGCACTCCAAGTTCAACCATTTCGCGAAAACGTTGTATCAGTATCGATTACACATCATTTTTGGCTCACTCTAACGACTGCACTGTTTTGCGTCATATATCTATATCTAAATTAAGTACCAGTTGCGTACTGGGGTCGATCTAATCGACTGGCCCCTTCCCCCAAAAATTTCGGGCCTTGAGCAGAAAAGAATAATAATGATGATGATAACAGTAATAATCCTTTCTACTAAAAGCACAAGACCTGAAATTTGGGGGGGGGGAGTGGAAGGGATGAAAGGCAAAGTTGTCCCCGGCGGAATTTGAACTCAGATCGTAAAGACGGACGAAATACCGCTCAGCATTTCGTCCGGCGTGCTAACGTTTCTGCCCGCTCGCAGCCTCCAATAATAATAATAATAACGATTATAATGATAATAATCACTTTAGTTTCAAACTTCTGGCGTGTACAGTTGACCAACGGAACATTACAGCTGTATGGAGTAGTCATTCCTCATTATTCCACTTAAATTAACACACACTCATGCAAAAAAACGAAAAAAAGCCACATGCATACACATACGCGGAGTCATATACCCGTATATAATGTTTCTGTGTTAATCCGCCACCCGTGTGTATATCTAGTTTTATATCTGTTAGATATCAGGGAGGGTTTTATAAGTTCATGTTTGCAACGACCACAAAACATAGTTTTACCTCATTCTTAGAAATACTGAATCGGGGTAGAGATTATCATTTCATCGATGTAACTCTGCAGAATTGTATTCTCGCAGTAATTTTAGAAACATTTAATCGGGGTAGATTTTATGAATTCATGGCGATATCTTCCCGAAAATACATAGTCTTGTCTCAATATCAAAGGTACTAAAACGGGTATCATTTTATGGAGGTAACTCCCAAAAACGTGTGGCCTTGCGCCAATGTTAACTATTTCTATTCCGGGTGGATTTTATGATTTCACTGAAGTAACTGCTCTAAAATGCGCAGTCTTGATTCAGTGATAGAAATACTAAATCGGGGTAGATTTTAATTATTTCATGGGTTAAATTCTAATTACAATCACAATTAAAATCCTTGTTAGTTACAAAAGAAATAATTCGTAGTGGATAAAATATGATACCAGTCATATAATAGGGTCGAATTCAATGGATAACACTACCCGTCACTAAAATTGAACCGCCTCGTACCTATATTAGAAATAATAGCTAAAATTATTGGCGAGCTGGCAGAACAAAATGTTTTGTGGTATTTTCTTCCGGTTATTTATGTTGTAAGTTCAAATACTTCCAAGGTTAACTTCATGCTTTCAGGGTCGAAAGTACCAGCCAAGTACGACCCGTAATAAGTACTGGCCTTCAGCCAAATTTTGAAACAATTATTATTTACGTGATGAGCAGGCAGAATCATTAGCGCGTCGAACAAAATGCTTCCAGGCATTCTTTGTAATGATGATGATGATGATGATAGTGTCGGCGGTGGTGATGTTGATGATGGTAGCGGCGGCAGCGGAGGTGCTAGTGGTGTTGTTGATTGTTGATGAAGTTGATGGTGGTGGTGGTGGTGGTATAGTGGAAGGTAAAGGGTGGGTGACTTCCTGTTATTGTTGTTTCTCTTGATGTTATGGTTACTAAGTGGCACTGTTTGGACAGTCCTATGGCACCGTGGTGACACTGTTATTGCAGTTGTAGCAGTAGTAGTGGTGGTGGTGGTAGCAGTAATAGTTATTGTAGTAGTAATAGTAGTGATGGTGATGCTAATGATGATGGTGATGATGCCACCAAGACATGGTAGTAAAAATGGTCAGAGAAAGGTAAAGTAATATTAAATTTCCATCTCCATGAAGGTCAAGCAGAGTCACAGCTGAGAGCACTGACCTCGTTTGGACAGAGCAACCCCTGCACACCCCACTGCTCACTCGTCGCATTGCCCCTCCCCCCTTCACCTCACATTCTTTCTCTCTCGATGTATCTCACCCGTTTTGTTTTTATGTTTTCATGTCTGTATAGCTTTTGGCAGTCACGATGAAGCACAGCTTCGAAATGTTTGTGTGATCTCTCTCTCTCTCTCTCTCTCTCTCTCTCTCTCTCTCTCTCTCTCTCTATCTATCTCTTGGACTGTCAGACAAATTCTTTCGTTTCTTCATCGCAATGTTTTATGGTTTTTGTAGTTTTATTTTTCTTTTACAACTTTTGTTTATTGTTTTTCAAATCCGAATGAGTTTTACCTTTTTTTCTTTTTCCAGATAAATGCTGATGAGTTCCGAATAGGAAAAAAAAAAAAAAAAGAAAACCAAAAGAATATTTTTGACTTTTATTTCTCTTCGATTTCAGTTACCGTTCCGAAGCTGTCAAAGCCGCACGGAACAATCGTGCTGTTACTAATGCAGCAACACAGAAATGGTTTTCACACTTCAAGGAGAGAAAATTCAACCTGAAAGACTCTTCTTATTCCAGCAGACTTGTTTAGTTCAATGTAGATTGATTGAACAGACTCATCCATGAGGATTTGCGCAAATCCATCAAAGAATTTGGCCCAACGGAGAGGATGTTTTCATCATACCGTCGCCCGTCACTTGGTGGATAAAGTCAAAAACCTCGGTTCATGGCTGCCACAGGCTTCGATGAAAGAGACAAACTCCAGCGTTTCTCAGCTTCCACTAGTTTGCTCGTTTGACACCAAGTTACTAATGGATACAAACAAAAATGTTTTCACCGCATCGTCACTGATGATTAGAAAACGGTGTGTTTACGTCAAAATAAAGCAGAGAAAAGAACGGTTGAGTCTCGACTAGCAAACAATACCTGGAACCAAGCCAGAGCTACACCCACACAAGACATTGGTCTGCATTTGGTGGGATTAACATAGGCTAATCCAGTGCCGTTTTAAGACAAGGGGCCTCACAGGTGTAAGGGTCTATTTCTGATCTATGTATGTCGTGGCTTGTTGTTAATAAATAGATACTATAGGGCCCTCTGCATTGATTGGCTCGGGAGCCCATAATGCTATTAAGACGGCTCTGTGCTAATCCACTCCGAAATGCTTGAAAACAACCACACGGTCAACGGAGAGCGTTAAGTCCAGCAAATGCGCCGGGTGAGGCAATACAACTGAAACGACCTGCACGCTGACAAGGTGTGCTTCTTCAATACAACAAAACTCGCCCTAATATCGCTAGTTTGACCAAAAATACTAAACAAGAGTTCTGTTGGGAGGTTCTACCATACACACAGAATTCTCCTGATAGAGCGACTTCACCTTTTTCGGTCACTCTCCAAT
>NC_142947.1:47510677-47518177 GCF_046866305.1 Octopus bimaculoides | reverse complement strand
TTTTGTTGTTATAATTTATATGCAATACATTGGCTATATTCCCACAATACACACAAAATATTTTAACAATTTTTAAAATTCAATTCCTAATAATATTTAATTATAAAAATATATTAGGACATTTTTAGCTTCAGATTACTGTATAGGGGACCCCTACACAGTATAAGTTGAATAGGGGACCCTATATAGTAATTTAAGAATCAAAGAGGTCCACTGGTAAAAAGTGGTTAAGAAACACTGATCTAGAGAGTTAATACTACAGATTCAGTTCCTCATTTAATTTCTCTCAACCGATCAATAGATCGATTGAGTAAATCTATTAATAACGAACCTATAATGACTACCGGAAACAGCTGTAAGTCAAATTTACTACAATAAAAACGCATGTGTAATGACCATTATTTTCGCCTTGTTTTGTATATTACTGTGTGTAAAAAAAACCCTGGTATAACTGGAAACAGAACCATTGATTTTCGGTATAGAATGGTGATGAACATTGATTTTCGGTATAGAACGGTATAGAATGGTGATGAATAGAATGGTGATAATCTTGCACCCTGTCATAAGAATATGTGGAGTTCTTTATTAATCTAAACAATATTGTTAGCCTGGTGTACCAAGAGGGAGCTTAGAAAGTGTTTCGCCCGAATTGACAATCCCTCATATATATATATGTTTATATATATATATGTATGTGTTTGCGTGTGTGTGTGTAATTATGTGTGTATAAAATAGGCAAACACATCAATTAAAGAGTAGATGTATAAACAGAAGGGACATCATTACACAGATTGTCTGATCTGGAGACAGATATACAGTTATCTGTTTCGCTTCTTAACAAAAGTATATTCATTGAAATATGTGGGTGCGTACATAATATATATAAATATTTGTATATTAATGTACATGTATACATATATATATATATATATATATATATATATATATATATATATATATATACACATACACGAATATATATATATATATATATATATATATACATATACATATATATATATATATATATATATATATATATATATATATATATATATATATATATATATATATATATATGATGTATGTATGCATAAGTGTGCGTTTGTATATATTTATATATGTGTATATATATATAAATACACACACACATATAGTTTAATAAGTACATGGAAAAGCAGTTTAGATATACAAACATATATACAGACAGACAGGCAGACAGAAAGACAGATTGAATGATTGATTGATTGATATTGATTGATTGATTAATTGATTGATTGCTTGACTGATTGATATGGATTGATTGATGGCTAGGTAAGTAACTAGATAAGTAGACAGTCGAAACAGATCAACGCAATGATATTTGTACTTGAGGTGTTGATATATATAATTAATCACAGTACCGAAAGGCTGATACACATACACACACGCGCACACACACACGCACACACACACACACACACGCACACGCACACACACACACACACACACACGCACAAGTGTATATATATATATATATATACACACATACTTATATATTGTTGTATTTCGCGATGGTCATTTTGTTCTTGCCAAATAAACACACGCACTGTATATTCGTTCTTCACTCGTTTATTACTGTTCTTATATTAACTCATGTCCATTGACCAGAAATCTTTCGTGACACATCTGTGACCTATTCAGCAGAGCAGGAGCATACACAAGGACAGAAAGTGTCGCTGAAGAGGTCACAGATCTGTAAGGAAAGATTTCCGGACAATGGACTTGAGTTAAAATAAGAACAGTAATAAATGAGTGAAGAACGAATATCTCGTGTGTTTATAAAAAATGGCCAACTCTAAATATAGCAATATCTGTTTCATTACACGGTTTCACATCAGAAATCTCGCAAAGCAAATTCATAAAAGTAACATGCTTATATACATTGTTATATATTCCCAGACTGCGTAAAATGACTGTAGGATCTAACGAAGGACTTATTTAAACAATCGCTTGAGCAGGCGCATTTTACACGTTGGACGGATATTATTGATTACATAAAATCTCAGCAACGTACTAAAGGTGTAGAAATGTGATTGAAACATTTGCGGAGAATTTTTGAATAAACAATATCGTTCGTGCCATTTTGTGTCATCTATCAATCTATCTCCATAAATACATACAAACACACACACACAAACACGCACACACACATATACATATATACATTGATAGATATATACATTAAAAAGAACAGTTATTATGAAGGTGGACTTACCTGCTAACGCCAAGTCTACGGGTTCACTGTTACCTCCCAGTGATCCATAAGGTGTGTGGGGGGTATGTTCACTACTGGCTGGAGAAATGCTGTGAATTGAACCCGTACTGCCTGTAGGACTGAGTGGCTGTTGTTTAATGTATCGTTGGGTTTGCCACGAAGCTGTTGGGTTAGATGTGGCCGTATCTCGATCGTACATCCCTGAGCCTAGAGCGACATTGTTTGTTGCACTATTTAAATGTCCATAGTCTTGTGTCATTGTGGGTGGCACTGTCATGGCGCAGCTAGAACCGAATCGTGACCCAAAGTTGCAGCTGGTATTGTTGTTATGTTGTGGGACGCCGTTGGGGTTGGGCATGTTGGCGCCGCCGCCGTATAATCCGGCGTTCATGGCGCTCATCATTGGATTGACTACTTGACCATTATCGTAAGTGACCGGCATGGTGCTGTTTACTGAACAGGGCATGTTCATCTGTGGCATTCCGTTATTCTGATGTAACAGGTCATAATGGGAATGACCCAGCATTGGTGGTGCCGGGGCACCGAGACCATTCAACATACCGAAAGGTTTTAGTTGGCATTTGCGTCGGAACCCACGAGGCCTACGTCGAAATGAACCTTCTTCAAACATGAATTCGGCAGCTGGGTCGATGGTCCAGTAATGGCCCTTACCGGGTCGTCCAAGACCTTTAGGAAGTTTTATAAAACATTCATTCAAAGACAAATTATGACGCACAGAATTCTTCCATCCTTGATAAGTACCGCGAAAGAACGGGAATCGTTGCTGAAGAAATTGGTAAATCTCACTTAACGTACATCTTTTGGAAGGTGACGCTTGGATTGCCATCACAATAAGGGCAATGTAAGAATAGGGGGGTTTTTCCTGTCTCCGAATTCCAACCCCGGCTTTTTTCGAAGATTTAGAACCAGGAGATGTAGATTCTGGTAACGAAGTTGTTGTACTTGGTGTGTCGTCTGCTTCATCATTTACCGAACTCACTGGTTCCATTTTCATCGCTATCAGTCCTGCAGAATCCAAAGTCTCAATTGGAGGTAATTCCGAGCTGGGTTTTGCAGTTCCATTGCTGATAGTCCTGTCATCCAGACTTTTGTCATCCATAATTTTTTTTTCTTTGGTTAATGGCGACGAATATTTGATGTGATTGTTGTTGCTGTAGTTGTTAACGATGTGTTGTTGTTGTTGATGTTATTGTTGATGTTTAACTTATTGTTATTATCATCAATACAGTAAGTGTTATTCTATACTGGTTCTCGTTGACAGAAATAAAACAGTTGTTTTGTTTTTTTAAACTAAATACATTATGGGAGGTATAACAGCTATATATATAATGTATGTAAAGTGTAAAACAATTATTCAATCTTTATCTATATATTATATATGTATAATTACAATATATACACTCATATATATATTGTATAATTAAGGAAATACCTAATATCAATTTATCATAACGTGTTAAGCTAAAATATTTTCAATATGAAAGAAAAAGTTAACGTTATGTATATACATATATACTATATATTACAAATATAGGTTATTTTATCTAACCTTATATATATACATAATACATAGTATATTATACATGTTATTCAACAAATGTATATAACATTCTACAAAAATATATGATATACTACAAATATAAATATACTAAAAATATATATATATATATAAATTCAACAAACATTTATATATGATAATATTTTACAATTATATGTTATACTAACAAGTATTAAATGCATACATTGCATAAATATATGTTGTATGCTACGTGTATTAATACACTATACACGTTGTATGAATGTATAAATGGGTATATGAAAAATATATATGATTACGTAAATATATATACGTATATGAACAAATATATATGATTACATATGTATATATAAATATATGTGTATACTAATTATGAAGAATACAGATGTAATTAGCGGATATATATATTAATTGGTTGTAAACAATTAATATTTCACGTACGTTTCATGGTTAACAAGTTTAAAAATTATCGTTTCTTTTTGGTAATGTATGTTTATATGCATATAGATATGTGTATAAATGTATATATGTTTATGTGTGTATATGTGTGATTATGTTTATATGTACATGTGTATTTATGTACCAGTGTGTGCAGTAAGTGAGAACATGAACAGATTTGTTATATCAAATGAAAACACAATATGTATGTGTGTGTTTGTACTTGTGTAAATGTATAATAAATATAAATATATATATATAAATGTATATATAAATATTTATATACTTTGTAGTGTATATGTAGTGTTAATGTATATATATTTCTATATGTGTATGTATATATACATATATAGGTATATTTGTAAATATATACGTATGTGTATATAAATTTGTATGTCTGTGTAGACAATTCTCACGTCAAATCAAAACAAGAGTGTATAAAACATGTGAGCCGTGTGTATATATGCATTGATGGAGAGATAGAAGGGAGGGGAAGAGAAAGATAAAGAGGATGAGGAGGTGAGACAAAAGGGGTGGATTAGGGTTCGGGGTAGCCCTAGAAAAGTGTCTCGTGAACGCGCTGGTACATCCTTTCGGTGTGTAGACATTCGTAGTGTGTATATAAAGCTCCGTTTGCGCGCGTGCGCATATATATATATATAGTTGTGTATATGATATATATATATATGTGTGTGCGTGTGTTACACACACACACGCGTCTATATAGTAAATTTAAAGTTGAAAAACTTTCTAGCTTCTGTTGGAACGAGTGATCCTGAATAAGATGAACCAAAAGACTGGAAACTGCATCAGAAACAACAAAAAACAATAATAACAGCAGCAAGAAGAAAAACTAAATAAAAATAAAAACAAAACTTGTATATGTGTGTGTGTGTGTGTGTGTGTGTGTGTGTGTGTGTGTATGTGTGTGTGTGTGTATGTGTGTGTGTATTACTCTTACTGTTGAATCTCCTAATTTCTCATTTCTCACCCCCTCTCTCTATCTCTCTCTCTCTCTATCACTCTCTCCGTCGAGTTCTCCCACTCCTACTCTATCAATCTTTTTTTAACCCACTTCCCTCTCTCATCTTGTAACTTATACCCTTTCTCTCTCTCTCCCTTCTGCCCTCCCTGCCTTCGCTTCCCTTACACTGAGTCTCCGAATTCAGCGATTCTCATTGGTTCGTCTGGATTAGCCAATAGCTGACTGTCGTCTGACAACAACCAGTGAGCTTTACTTCACATGAGAAACCATTGCCTTCACAGCGTTTACTCTATCTACTTTATCTCCTCTCTTTTCTCTCTCTCTATCTCTCTCTCTCCCTCTCTCTCTCTTTTCTTCTTCTTCTTCTTCTTCTTCTTCTTCTTCTTCTTCTTCTTCTTCTTCTTCTTCTTCTTCTTCTTCTTCTTCTTCTTCTTCTCTGTATGCGTGTATATATATATATATATATATATATATATATATAAGCAATGTTAATTCTCTAAATGAAGTATTAACAGTAACTAAAAGCAACAGTAACATCCACCCCTAGGGGTCAGCCACACTTAAGTGGCAATATACTTCACTTTATATATATATATATATATATATATATATATGTATTTTTTTTACTTGTTTCAGTCATTTGACTGCGGCCATGCTGGAGCACCGCCTTTAGTCGAGCAAATCGACCCCAGTACTTATTCTTTGTAAGCCTAAGTACTTATTCTATCGGTCTCTTATGCCGAACCGCTAAGTTATGGGGACGTAAACACACCAGCATCGGTTGTCAAGCGATGTTGGGGAGGACAAACACACACACACACACACACACACACACACACACACACACACACACACACATATATATATATATATATATATATAATATACATATATACGACGGGCTTCTTTCAATTTCCGTCTACCAAATCCACTCACAAGGGTTTGGTCGGCCCCGAGGCTATAGTAGAAGACACTTGCCCAAGGTACCATGCAGTGGGATTGAACCCAGAACCATGTGGTTGGTAAGCAAGCTACTTACCACACAACTACTCCTGCGCCTATACTTACCACACAGCCACTCTTGCGCCTATGTATATGTATATATATATATATATATATATATATATATATATATATATATATATATATATATATATATATATATATATATATATATATATATATATATATATATATATATATATATATATATATATATATATATATATATATATATATATATATATATATATATATATATATATATATATATATATATATATATATATATATATATATATATATATATATATATATATATATATATATATATATATATATATATATATATATATATAAATATATATAACTTTTATAAGGAATATTCTAAAAGAATATGTAGCTGGACTTATATTGAGTGCTCTATTACTTTGAGCAAATAAATAAATAAATATATATATGTGTGTTTTTATATTATCAATAAATTCATAAAATTATCAATAATATTCGCAGGAAATCAATATTTAATATTTCGAAAGATGTATATCCAATATGACATGGAAATATAATAAATTTAAAAATTAAAATATATGAAATATAAATATAAATATATATAAAAATATGAATGTAGATAAAGATTCATGTGAATATAAATGCATATAAAAATGTATGCGTAATTAAGCATGAATATTATAAAGTCTAAAATTTAAAAAAAATCTAAAATTTAAGAAAATTAAACATCTGACGATCGTTTCGCGGATATTATTATAATGACAATGTAATCAAAAGATCAGCATGCTATCAATAATTCCGCTCTTCGGAGATGAATGGATTTATAATCTATGTATTAAGAACGAATGGTATATGTAATATTAATTAAAATATTAAAAAATATTAAAAATATTAAAAAATATTAAAAATATTAAAAAATATTAAAAATATTAAAAATATTTAAAAAAATTAAAAATATTAAAGTGTATACTGTCCTTTAAATAAATTGTAAAATTAATCCTCCTATAATTTAGAAAGTTCATTTTTTTGTCCTTTGTTGAAATTTTAAGTGATATATATTTTTTAAATAATAATTGGGGTTTTTCTGAATATATATATCTTTTGATTACATTGTGATTATAATAATATCCGCGAAACGATCGTCAGATGTTTAATTTTTTTTAATTTTAGATTTTTTAAAATTTTAGACTTTATAATATTCATGCTTAATTACGCATAAATTTTTATATGCATTTATATTCACATGTATCT
>NC_142947.1:47488177-47500677 GCF_046866305.1 Octopus bimaculoides | reverse complement strand
ACACACACACACACACATATATATATATAAGAATGTGTATGAATATATATATAAACATATATATGAATATGTACATATGATATATATTAATATGTGTGTGTAATACTCATATATACATACGTATATATGTATGGATGTATATATAATATATACATATCCACACTCACACATCTATACATATGTACACGCATACACGCACATACTCTGACACACACATACACACACGCACGCACACACACACACACACACACACACACACACACACACACACACAGAACCCCCACCCCCTACCTACCAAACACACACAGAGCAAGTGTACATGTTACCACTCAAACAACACGATAGACATATCATTGACCTCTGGCAGTTGTTCGCTTAAACAAAAGTCGACGTTTCCGTGGAGGGACCACAGTCGTAGTGGACAACAGGAGGGGCCATTTGAAATGTGTTCACTTGTTGACAGGTCCAGGACTGTGAAGTGATAAATCACACACTCGTTTTGTGGTCTGTACCATTCCAACATCACAATTCTTAGAAGAAATCACAGACACTTGGAGATTTACCGCAGTAAATTTAGCCAATTTGCTCTTCTGACACTCATTGATATAT
Source organism: Octopus bimaculoides (assembly GCF_046866305.1). Classification (NCBI taxonomy): domain Eukaryota; kingdom Metazoa; phylum Mollusca; class Cephalopoda; order Octopoda; family Octopodidae; genus Octopus; species Octopus bimaculoides. The sequence continues at coordinate 47,500,068 of NC_142947.1, read as the reverse complement.
TTTCATGGAGACGGCTTTGGAAATTGTCAAATTGGATGGCTGGGTGGGTATGTATGTGTGTATGTATGTATGTATGTATGTATGTATGTATTTACATATATGTATATATGTATGTACGAATGTATGTATGTACGAATGTATGTATTTACATATATATATGTCTATCTATCTATCTATCTTTTCTCTTTTCACCGCGGACGCACACACTCACTCTCTCTCTCTCTCTCACACACACACACACACACACACACACCTATTTTTCCAATTTCTCACCAATGCAGAGACATGTACTTAAGTTCGTCTACACGTACGAGGTGGTATCAAAATGTTCCCTGCTTCTTTCTCTAGCGCGCCAACAGATGACAGCACACGGTTGCGTGCGCAGTAAGAGCTGTCAGTGACCTTCATCAGGCAGTGTTAGCAATGACTTCGCAAGTTGCGCTGAAAGCCAGAACGAAAATCCCCACGAAACAAGCTCTCCCTTATTCTTACGACTTTGCCAAAGGGCCAACTCTCTTTAAAATTACAATGACCAAGTTTGGGACCGGAGTACAGAGGTTATAAAATTGACGGTCATGGATGAACAACAAACCAAGCAACAACAAAGTCCAGCTAAACACAAAACACCGGAAATAAAGGCTGGACAATAGCTTAATGTTAGAGTGACCTGTCTAGACAGAATAACTGACCACTGTCCACCTGTTAGACACACTTTTGACACATAAATGGACAAAGGGATTTTTATTCCTTCTCCATTTAACAAGTCACAGTTGTTATTTCCGGTGAAAATAATCAGGATTAGGTCGAAGGTTGATATAAAATTAAAGATAATTGGAGAGACATGTAACGGTGATAAACGAGTAAAGAGAGGCTATCGCTGCCCAGTGTTGGGCATTTCTTTCCTCGTGTCTGAAGAAACTGCTTCGTTCATGCTGCCACGCTAATGGGGGCGAAGAGCGGACACTGTGTCAAGTCTTTTTTATCCATTTTTACTGGCGGAAGACAGGAGCAACGCGAGGAAATGTCCCTTACCTAAGGAAATAATATATCTCTCAGATCAGGAATCGAAACCATGACCTTCTGATCGATAGCCCAGTTTCCTAACCATTATGCTAAGTAACAGTAATATAGTGAGGCTTGGGAGGAACAAATAAAATGTATTTGTTAGGAGTTAGGAGTTCATCAATATATAGATGTATACACACACTCATATACATACTCACATGTAGATATAAAAATGTGTGTGTATAAAGAAATAACACGCTCAAGAAATAACACCTTAAGCGTTTGTTTCCATTTTCCATTATTCTAATGTTCTCCAAAACGTATCTCACTTCTCGGAATTAACTCCCACGCAAGCGTGATTACTAATTCCTTGGGCGCTTACGTGAAACTGTTCTTTGGTGACCGTGTAGCTGTTCTTTCGGGATCTTTGCTTCTAAATTGAACATTCATCTTCATATATATATTATGCATGTTTAAACGACAACGAAGCATAATGTAGACCAAAAAAAATAATGTAGACCAAAAAAACTAGGTCCGATTGAAAGACGGAATGGTCACGGACGGAGCATCTTTGATCATAGGGGTGTTGGATTAAGGCGAACTTGGTGATAGAAGGTTATAAATAAAGTCTAGTTTCGATTCTCGCTTGAAGGTAATTTGTTTTTTTGTCATGCGTCGTCTATGCCTTTGGGTAAATGATGAACGCCACAGCATCATATTTCTGATTCATCCCAAAATAAGAAATCGATAAATCAGGTAAATCAATCCCCTCTCATCAATTTGGTGATTCTGGTTGTTGTTGTTGTTCTTGTTATTGCTGTTTTGTCGTCGTCGTCGTCGTCGCCGTCGCCGTCGCCGTCGCCGTCGCCGTCATTGTTGTTCCCAGTTCAGTAACAATTGTCTGATGAGGTCAAAGTCCGAAGACTTAGTTATATCTGCATGTGGAAAGGTCAACAAATGGTGAATAGACCGACATGACTTACCGCCGCCGCCGCCACCACCACCACCACCACCACCACCACCACTACTACTACTACTACAACGACGAATAGCCGCATCTGCACTACTACACAGCGATAGATACGAATCCCTGCTGTCTTCTTACCACATAGCCACACCTGTATAGATCTATCTATCAGTCTTTCTTTCTATCTATCTATCTATCTATCTATCTATCTACGAACACACATACACATAATGTGTGTATAGGCATGCAGAAACATTTGTGTTTGTTTTGTGCCCCCCCCCCCTCCCGCACGCACACGTCACAAAACAACATGGAAAGATAGACTGAGACAAGTAATACTATGTGAAAGGTTCAAAGTCCGTGAGTTCCAGAGCGAAGAATCGTGGAAACCAAATCAGCTGAGATGACGGGTGTGGGAGGGGTTATGGGGGTTTCGGCGGCGGCGGCGGCGGCAGTGGTGGTGGTGGTGGTGCTGGTGTCTGCTGCTAAACCAACAACAGCAATAACTACAACCCCTACTACACCACATCAATGGCATGAAGGACTTCAACATGTACGGCAACAGCAACAACAACAACAACAACAATAGCGACTACTACTTCATTACAACAACTACGACAGCAACAATGACATTAACAACGATTGTAGCTTCAACAAGTTCGATAGCAACAACGATAGCAAAAAGACTAGAATAGCAACAACAATATAATCACGAGCAATAAGCTACAACAACTGGAATATCATTACTTGTTGCAGCAATAGCATAGAAACAACGTTAGCAGCAACATTATCTGTAATAGCAACGAAAATAACATTAGCAACAACAACAACAATAGCAGCAGTAAAGCCCTATGGCCGCTGGAGGCAACGGTATCGTTTGTAATATTAACAACAACAATGGCAGCAACGGAAGCATTAGCAACGTTAGCAGCAACTTGGCAAGGTTAGCAACTGTTGCAGCGACATCGAAAGCAATAGCAGCAACGGCATCATCATCATCATCATCATCATCATCATCATCGTCATCAGATCATCAGTACCGCGTCAACCTGCTAGAAATAGCAACCAAAATCTTCGTCTGTAAATACAAAATATAACAAGACAATCCCCACTGAAATGTGTGTGTGTGGGTGGGTGTGCGCGCGCGAGTGGTCGCCTGTATGTGTGTCTTTGTGTATTTGTGCGTGTATGTGCGAGTGTGAATGTATCCGAGTGAGTGTGGGAGTGCTATCATGGTGTCTGTATCATAGGGCACATGTCTCTATATGCGTGCGCTAGCGTGTGTGTGTGTGTGTGTGCACGCGTAAGTGTGTGCGTGTGTGTGCACGCGTATGTGTGTGCGTGTATCTACGTATGCGTCACTGTTTGTCACGTGTGTGTACGAGTGTTTCCACAGTTATATATTTTCAAAGTTTACTAAGAGCCGAAAAGAACCCCTGCTGGCCCCTGTAGAAAAAAGGTTTATTATTTCTAGAACGAGCCGAGATGGCCAACACGTACATCAACGTCAAATAGGGAACAGGCACCACGTGAGAGTCATGTCTGTCTCCTATGACATGATTGGGTAAATTAGAGAAACTGCAGTTCCAGTTCGTATGCTTGGGTACCAGTGGTCAGAAGGACCATCATACTACGAAGACCGATTCCACGAAAGGCTATGCCATGATCATCTTCGGCCACAGTATCTTCAGAGTTCCTTGGAATGAAATCCATGGCGAAATTCTTTCATGTGTACGCAATAATAAATGGATTTTGCTATAGATAGTCACTGCCTTTCATGTTTCCAGTTGAAATCTTGCCATAGCTGTATTTGTATTTAGGCTCGGGAATAGGGACTTCAAGGGCTGCGATCCCACGCCCTAAACATTTTTGTAAGGCTGGGGTTGGTTGCAAACACTCTTGAAATTCTTCATCATCGCCAAAACAAACGAGCGTAGAAACATCTTTGGACAGATTTGAAACATTACTTTTTTCCATGATTGGGTTTGATCCGGTTTGATTGATGTACAAATAATAATAATAATAATAATAATAATAATAATAATAATAATAATAATAATAATAATAATAATTAGTATAATTAAACCTGTGTTTGGGGCGGCGGCAGTATCGTTAGCGCACTGGACGAAACGCCGCTTAGCATTTACGTCTTTACGTTCTGAGTTCAAATTCCGCCGAGGTCGAGTGTGTGTGTTTGTGTGTGTGTGAGACTGTGTCGCCACCGCTTGAAAACCGGTGTTGGTTTGTTTAAGTTCCCATAACTTAGCAGTTCTATAAAATAGACCGATAAAATAAGCAACTGCCTTAATAAGATAAACTCTGGTGTCCATTTATTCGAAGAAAATCCTTCAAGGCGGTGCCCCAGCATGGCCGCAGTCCAAGGACTGAAACAATACAATATACAGTGATTATGTTCCCAGTGCAACACCATAGCCACAGACAGCAGGTTACGTTACGTTCACAATGATCTTCCATAATTGCTGTGTTGTGTTTTCGCCTCTTCTCACCATAAGTGGTCTGTGAAGAGCCATTTCATAGGCGAGCAGATTACTAGCAGATGGCTACCACGTAGGACGATTGTCGTTTACAATACTGGAATAAAATGGCTTTAAATGATAGCCAGCTCCTAGCCAGGACCACCTGCATTTCTTACAGACATTTATACAACACTCAACTGTGTGAATGGATGTATTTATGTATGGGAACGACCGATGTGCGTGTGTGTGTGTGTGTGTGTGTGTGAATATATATATATATATATATATATATATATATATATATATATATATATATATATATATATATATATATATATATATATATATATGTGTGTATGTCTCTCTCTCTCTCTCTCTCTCTCTCTCTCTCTCTCTCTCTCTATATATATATATATATATATATATATATATATATATATATATATATATATATACATACATATACATACACACACATATATATATGTATATATATATATATATATATATATATATATATATGCATACATACATACATATATAAATATATACATTTATATATATCAACGTGTGTGCGTGCATGTGTGTGTATGCGTGTGTATATGTGTGTACTTATGTGTATATATATCTATGTATGAATGTGTATGCATATTTATATTCGTCTTCATACGTGTGCCGTGCGCATAAATATAGATACACATATATGCATGTAGATGTACATGTGTATATGCATGTATGTATGTATGTATATATATGTGTGTGTATATATATATATATTATATATATACATATATATATTATGTGTATACATATAATATATATATGTATACATACATATATACATGCATACATAGAGAGAGAGAGAGAGAGAGAGAGAGAGAGAGAGGGAGAGAGAGAGAGAGAGAGAGAGACAGAGAGAGAGAGATACAAATATCTTTGCATAAACGTATAAATGCGTGTTGCGGACGTGTCAAAATACACACACACTAATGCACATATATAAAGGAACGTATATATATATATATATATATATATATATATATATATATATATATATATATATATATATATATATATAAACTTGGTTTAAATATACTATATATGATATATATATACGTACAATCACTTAGCATGCATACACATATACACCCACACTAAATGGCCAAAACGCACATAAATTTAATTTTGTATATATATACATCCTAAGAGCTGTCTCCCTTAAATCGGCACCCCTGTTCAACCCGGCATTCCATCCACCCGCCTCACCAGTCCCACCCAAAACCCTCTCCGTGTACCTGTTAGTATGGCAGCAGGGAGGCAGGACATACGAGATAACAGCAACGATATACACACACTTCCGGCTTTGATAACCAACTGGTGATATCATAGGAAAATATCTTAGACATCTCTCGTGATTATATGTGTGTGTGTGTGTATGTGTGTGTGTGTGTGTGTGTGTATGTGTGTGTGTGTGTGTGTGTGTGTGCGTGCGTGCGTGCGTGTATGTATGTATGTATCTCTGTATGCGTGTGTGTATGTATGTATGTGTAGATATATATATATATATATATACACATATATACATATATGTATATGTGCGTGTGCATATATATAGATTATATGGGTGGGTGTGTGGGTGTACATATTGTATTATTATGTGTACACTCATGCATGTACACTCATACATCTCTCTCTGCACACATACAACCATAGGTATTACATTATCTGTATATATATATATATATATATATATATATATATATATATATATATATATATATATATATATATATAAAAGTATATGCATATATATGTACGTGTATGTATATACATTCATCTACATGTACATATAGATACATAACTGGGTACATGACGTGGCAAAAGAACATGGACAAAATGGTAAACAACGTGCAACAAACAAGCAGGCCACATAGAAACATCCCCTTCATCAGCTGCCACCATTAAAACTCCGGCGTTTCGAAGAATTAAGGCAGTACGCATCGTTAAAATGTAAAATGTACCTCCTCAAGTGATTGTTTAAATAAATCCTTTGTTAGTTCCTATACTGCTATTTCACTCAGTGTGAGTGATGCTTCATACACAAAGTGATGTGTCACTTCCAACTAAACTCGTAGATATAGTAACAAACAAAATACAGTTATAATCAAAATATGAAATGCAGAAATATAGAAACTGACAATAAAAAGGGTCAGGTTGACTACATACATAGATACATACATACATACATATATACATACATACATACATACATACATATTTATATATATTGCTTTGTATCTTAAAGATCGTGTTTATCAACTTCATAGCCTCCAGCGTATATTTGGTTAGCATTCTACTCTAGGATTACTGATGAAGATTCCTATTCTGTCATCCAGTTATTGAAGTAAGCGATGCAACCTCGACTTCTTTCATGATGTTAGGTATTCTGCAACTCCATTCACTGTAACAACATCAGCTGCACATGTCACGCGGTGAAGAAATGAAACAAAAAAACATCTCAATTCATGTTACAAATGTTTCAGTAGCATGGCAATTTATTTGCACGTAATGTATTACATAATATAAAGTGATATCATATAGTTTTCATAATTTCATATGCTAAATTATCTGTTGTTTCATCATACGAGAAATTATTAGTAGTCAAAATTGATCTACAAAGAAATCGGTCGCTTTATTGAAGATCAATTTTTTCCGTAGATGAGACACGTACACATTATATGTTTCTAATTAATTTCTAGAACTCAATCTAACGGCATTAGTACATTGACAGTTCTTAAGTAACCAAACCTCTTTTTAAGAACGTTCAAATCCTGGCGGAGTCAACTATAATTTTTATCAAGAAATGGTGCTCTATAGATTACACCTCGCCCTTATCACTTTATGCATAAATTGATAGTTCCTCGTATCAACGTGTCGATCCATCATCTACTGGTGAAGATACAGAAATAGAATGAGAAAAAGAGAAAAGCCACGAATGGCGCACAAATCCTCCTCTGTCAGTAACTTATGTACACCCTCTTTCTCTCTTTTTATAACCTTTACTTGAATATATATATATATATATATATATATATATATATATATATATATATATATATATATATATATATATATATATATATATGTATGTATGTATGTATGTATATGTATGTATGTATGTATGTATGTATATGTATGTATGTATGTATGTATGTATATGTTTGTGCGTCTGTGTAACCCCAACATCACTTGACAACCGATGTAACTTAGCATTTTGGCAAAGAGACCGATAGAATAAGTACCAGGCTAGTCGATTTGCTCGACTAAAGGTGGGGCTCCAGCATGGCCGCAGTCAAATGACTGAAACAAGTAAAAGAGTAAAAAAATGTGTGTGTGTGTGTGTGCGTGTGTGTACACACGCGCTCGTGTATTCTCCATTCTTGGTGTGTTGTGCATAAAAATATCAAATTATTATGCATGTGTGTGTATATGTTGACTTGAATGCACACATGTGTGTGTATGTGTTTATATATGCGTTGCTATGTACGTATGCATGTGTGAAGGTGTGGATATGTCGTGTGTGTGTGTGTGTGTGTGTGTGTGTGCGTGGTCCTGTATAAGTGTGTTTATGTGTGTGGTATTGTCGTGGTTTTGTGTTTGCTTAAAACAAAATAAAAAAAAAGGCAACAGAAACGCACACGTGGTTTGCCGAAATCCAGACGCTGGGTCCGTTTAACCGCCACCACCCACCCCGCTGCCCCACCCCTCGTTATATCGAAAGCATCTCGATGGGAGGGAAAGTCACTTAGTTGTAACTTGAGGAACACCTTCCACGCCATGAAGTAGGGGTGTGGGGTGTGGTAGGGGGGGATAAGGCAAGCGGGATGTCGAAGAGGGAGGTGAAGGTGGTGGTGGTGGGGGCATGGAAAAGAAGAGGCAGGCGGGTGGACGGGGATAAGTGAGGGGTGGGCCCTCCATCAGAAACTGCTTTCACTGTTCAATCTCAACCTGAGAGTTACCATCCGCTCCACCACCACCACCACGGTCACCACCACCAGAAGTAACGCCGCGGCCACAGCGCCAACGCCACCACAGTCCTCACCATCACACACCACCACCACCACCACCACCACCACCGCCGCCACCACCACCACTGCCGCCGCCTCCGCCGCTGCCAGTACCGCTGTCACTCCCCCCCCATCCCGCTGCCACAAGCAGCTATCTTAAAAGCCACCATTACATCATGGAGCCAGTTTTTGGGGAGGTAAAACGGTATTTTATCTCCTCCATTCTACTTAACAACAAACCAATATCAAGTCGTATTTATCATAAATATATATAACCACCATCTAAATCAACCACACACACGTGTACACATACATACATACATACATCTGTATATATATATATATATATATATATATATATATATATATATATATATATACACATACACATGCATGTGTACATGTAAGTACACCACCGTTTCTATCCATTTGTCTTTGTGCTCTGCTTTGAAAACTCTAAAAGAGTATCTGTGCAATTTGTTCTGTTCTGTGTTTACACAAACACACAGATAAATCTATACATACGTGTATAGATATGTGTACAAATACATAACATTTATATATGTATTTATGTGCATATATTCATGTGTATATATATATATATATATATATGCATACCTTGCACATACACACACATATTGTATATATATATATATATATATATATATATATATATATATATATATATATATATACGTATGTTTGTGTGCGTGTGTGTATTTGTGTGTAGCCATATTGAAAATATTGACGATGATGATGACGACAACGAACGTCGATGGTAATGAAGAAGAAGAAATGATGATGATGATGATGAAGATGCTAAAGCATTAGTGCCTTTCTTGTGCATCTTGAAACCCATCCACCTGATAGCATCTGTTCCTCGGTGTTATTTCATGATGCAGACAATTTGAACGAGCACAAAAGACAAAAATGTCTGTATGTACGTACGCATGTATGTATGTATGTATGTATGTATGTATGTATGTATGCATGCATGCACGTATGTATGTATGTATTAGGGTATCGACCTGACTGTCTGATATTGTCATATATCGCTTGTCCCAATGCGCTTCGCATTGTTTTAGCTTTCGGATGATGCCCCCCCCCCCCGTTGGCTCGGCAAGCCGGACAATATTTGCTCCTCCGCCCTCCGACCAGACGACTACTCTGTCCGGGGGTGACCCATTTACAGCTGAGTAGACTGGAGCAGCGTGAAACGAAAGAGGGTTTTGCTCGAGAACACATCGCACCGTTCGAGCCGCGAATCGAAACCACGATCTAGCGATGTTGAAGGCAATACTCTAACAACTAGGCTTACCACTTTCACATACACACATATACACATCATATGTATACATAGACACATATAAAACCAACGGTGACCAGAGAACAAATAGGGTTTCGGAGTGTGTAGGATGCTTTCACTAATAATAGTCACAAGCAGGCATAGAGACCCCTCTTGACACCACCCCATCCTTTGACCCGGTGGAATGTGGAGCATATGGTTACTGGAGGGAGGAGAAAGGCTGCCGCATTATATGACTGGTATTTATTTTGAGCTGAGTAATAAATTGGGCAAGTAACGTGAATTGAAGTGTCTGTCATCAATGACGTCACTCTTATGTCATCCATCACTCACAACAATTTCACCAATCTCATTTCCTTCATCTCTCTCATCAATTTCATCACTCATTCTTTTCATCACTCACATCTCTTTCCTCACTCCCATTTATCTCATCACTTTCATCACACTCGTGTATTTCGTCACTCTAAAAAACAAAAAGACCAAAAACAACAAACAAACAAAACAAAACAAACAAAAAATAGGCACAGGTGTACAGGCGTGGTAAGAAGCTGGTTTCCCAACCACATGGTTCTGGGTTCAGTCCCACTGCGTGGCACCTTGGGCAAGTGTCTCCTGCTGCAGCCTCGAGAACGACCAAAGCCTTGTGAGTGGATTTGCTAGACGGAAACTGAAAGAAGCCCGTCGTATACACCCCACCTAACACACACACACACACACACATACGCATACATATATATATAAATAAATATGTGCATATATATATATATATATATATATATATATATATATATATATATATATATATATATATATTGAGATCGATTCATTCATTTTGACTAAATGCCCTACAAGCCGGTGCTCCAGCATGGCCGCAGTGTAATGGCTGAAAACAAATAAAAAATCAAAAAGCAACAACAAAGACCAAAAACAAATACATTCTGATAACGCCTCAGATTTTTAGTGATCCAAACCTCGAAGATGAGATTTTAATTGAAAGCCACAACTAATGTGAGTGTAGATGTGGTAGTAGGTAACACTACTTCTTGGCAAGTAACTTATAAAGGGTTCGAACCCTCTTAGGTCGCACGTTACTCCCATGTGTCCCCTGTATCTCACATAACATTGAAACGATATCTGGGAGTTGGTATATTCATCAAAAATATTTTTATAATTAATATTTTTTTGCCTAAGATGTTTATGTTTCATAAATTACAAAACAATATTTGCGACTAATTGCAAATCTTTCTGAAAAAGAATTCTCTCTTTTTTTGTTTGTTTGGTTTTGTTCCTTTTTTTATCCAATTCTTCTGTCACTTGCGTCTATTTTTGTATTCTTGTTTTGCGTGTGTTTATGTGTGTGTACGTATGAGTATATAAGTATGTAAGGGCGAGTGTGTGTGTGTGTATGTGTGTGTGTGTTAGTGTCTGTAGCTGTGTGTGTGTTCTCTGTAACAGGGATAAAATATTCTGCTCGCCAAATTTTTCGCTATCATTTTATCACATCCATACGCGCGCGCGAACACACACAGACACACACATGCACACACGCACGCGTATATACAATTATATACGTATATATGTATAATATGTATATATTCATATGTAATGGTATACGTATACATACATATGTATATCTATATACATCATATATATATACATATATATAAATGTATGTATATATATGTGTGTGTGTGTGTGTGTGTGTGTGTGTGTGTGTGTGTGTATAGACATACATACATAATTATATACGTACTAACAGGGTATTGTTTATAATTGAATGGAAACCGAGAAATTGGGATGTAGTTAGTTAAAAAGGAACCAAATGGATCACCGTTTCAAGAGACAGTTCTTCCCCCGCGTCACCCCTGCTCTTTCCCTCTCCCTCCCTTTATACTTTCCTATTCGCACCCCCACCCACCCACCCACCCACCCACCCACCCAACACTCTCTCATTCTGCCAGCAGAAAGACAGAAAGAACACAAGAGGGCGGCAGTAAGTAGTGAGGTAGAGAGGTAGACAAGGGCGGCATCGCGTATGTTTTAAGTATGGAAATGTGGGTGGTTTGTGA
>NC_142947.1:47473177-47480677 GCF_046866305.1 Octopus bimaculoides | reverse complement strand
CACAACAAATATATTTTATTGGCGCAAACGTAAACTCTGTACTACATGTGTTCTATGCTACACTAATATTTTTTCATTAAAACCGATCAAGGAAACGCTTTGGAAGTTAAACCCTAATCAAAGAAAACAGGCAGCTAAAAACCTTTAAAAACACAACAAATGTGATGGGGCTGTCTTGCACCCACAACACAGCAAACCAAGCTGACTCCCCCAAACCTCCTCCTTCATCAAATCCAGAAAATATTTCAGTTCGCATCCACCAGTTGCTAATTCTCTATAAATAACAAATGAGTTCCCATTATGGAATACGATTTTCATGTCAGGGACGGTGCTGCTGCTTACACAAACAGCCAAGGTTTCATCTCAGAAAAGTTCCCGAGTAATTAGCATAATATTGCTTAACTTTACATACCGACATTTCCTCACTGCACTCGGTACTCAGCGACTACATTGTCGCCTCTGTTCTACAAAATATGTTGACTCCTGATACTGACCCCTCGAGCCATTCGACATATTTTTCTCTTCCTCTCTTGTAAACCCACACTGTGTCTACCCCCACCTATGACCTATTCTAATGCCTAATATTTACCCTACAGAGCATCTGACCACTAGAATTCTCTCCCTGTTCATGAGTTTCCTGCATTCATCGACATGCTGTTGGAGACTGCTGGAAGATGATGGAGGCTGCTGGAGGTCAGTGGAGGATGGTAGACGTTGGTGGATGATGTTGGTTACACCTGGAGGAGAGTGGTGGGCGTTGGTGGAGGCTGATGGAGGGAGGGGGGAGATTGACAGTGGTGGGTCCTAGATTATGGTAGGGAAAAGCTGAATGGAGGTTGCATTAGATTCTACTTAACGAAAAGAACTCATTGTGAACACCACTCCCCCTCTCTCTCCCAATATCTCTGCTGCCACAATTTCCCCCCCCCCCCCTTTTAGTCTATCTCTTCTTTCTATCTCAAACGAATGCCCCCACCGCCGCCACCACAGCACTACACCCACCACGCCAACAACCCTGCCACAAACACACCCATTACGTTAATAGCCACCTCACACTACACCCTTCCACACCAAAATGCCCACTGCTGTAGAATCCTCCACCTACACCCCAACACTCCCTTCCCCGTACCTACTCTTCACCCCACCCCCATATAACAAAGGTGGTAGTCTTGGTTACTGCTCCACGCCAAAGCAAACATCCAGTCAACCAACGCCCTCTATCGACAAAAATACGAACCAAAACAATGGTCTCAGTTTCAGACTAAATTATATGAACCCTCGCATTTAAGAAATAGCTCCGACAATAATAATAATAATAATAATAATAATAATAATAATAATAATAATAAGAAGAAGAAGAAGAAGAAGAAGAAGAAAGAAGTACAGGAGAAGAGTGAAAACACAGAAAAAGAAAAAGAAAAGAAGACGTAAGAAGAATGAGAAGAGTGAGAGGAGGAAGCTGATAAAGGAGAAGAAGAAGAAGAAGAAGAAGAAGAAGAAGAAGAAGAAGAAGACGAAGAAGAAGAAGAAACTTATTGTCTTCTGATCAAATCCTTGCTCGTAAGTAGGCGGAGGGGAAGTGGCACATTCACGGATTTTAAAATTGAAATTGACAGGATGTAGGTGACGAATGTAAATAACGGGACCAGTAAGACTATTTAGAACGTATTATGAATACACACACACACACACACACACACACACACACACACGCGCGCGCGCGCGCGCGTGTATATACATATATATATATATTTATTTACAAATGAACATAAATATGGAAGACATACCTGGTTATAACATTACATTATCGAAAAACTCGCCGTTTCTTTAAGGCATTCTGTATTCAGCAACACATGCATATTTTACAAAAAACAGCAGAATGAAAATTCCTGTCAACTCGAAACTATAGATTAGCAGATCACAGACAACTAAATGCAGTAATATATACAGATTAGAACACAAACGGAAATGTTGTGAACACCAGGAGTCAATCTGTGACATCGGACACACAAGTAGAAGACTCTCGTCGGTTGACCGGGAATTTGTAAGGAGTCATTCTGAATCATTATAGTATAGTATTCTAATGATACTGTACACGTAATTAGGAACAATTAATATGGAAATTAGACGCTAATAAAACTGGAAATAAAATTTGATAGAAATAATATTAGTTGACGGTATTACAATCATACATAAGGTTTCAACAGAGAAAAGAACACGGGAAGAGATATTAGTTACAAATTTTGACACAAGGTCAGCGATTTCAGAAGTTAAGTCGATTACATTGACCCCTATGCTCAACTGGCCCTTATTTTACCGACCCCAAAATAATGAAAGGCAAAGTCGACTCAGCGGGATTTGAACCCACAAGGAAGAAATGCAGTTAAACATTTTGTCCGCGGTGCCAATAACTCCGCCAGCTGGCTGCCTATCAACAACGTAATCTCGGTTTCAAATTTCGGCACAGGGTCCGTAGTTTCGGGGGCACGGGGGTTAAACCGATTACATCGACTCCAGAGCTCGTCTGGCACTTATTTTATCGAACTCCGAAAAGGCAGAGTCGACCTCGGCAGCATTTGAACTCAGAATGCGAAGACATCGATACATCTCACATAAGTCGGAAGAATTATTCGCATTTGGTCTTTGCATAATTTCGGTTTTGATGATTTTTATTACGTGTGACAATATTTCCATGATTCTTTGCGAACCGCAACGAAGCGCGCACAAAGAATGTCATCATTAAAGCCATCACCGCCGGCACCAGCAACGCCACCACGACGATGACCGCCATCAACATCACTATCATCACCAGCGTTAGGACAATGACGACCGGACCACCATCACCACCACCACCATCATCGCCGCCGCCGCCGCCGCCGCCACCACCACCACCACCACCACCACCACCACCACCATCATCATCATCGCCGCCGCCGCCGCCATCACCACCACCACCATCACCACCACCACCACCACCACCATCACCGCCGCCACCACCACCAATGGCAACAGCACCACCACCACCACCACCACCACCACCACCACCACCACCACCGGCAACAACACCATGTTATTTGTGGAATAGCCCAGCATAAGATGTCTTGAAATCAGAAGACGCCTGTCGAGTGATGTCTTCTTTATTTGGTGGCAAAAAAGGAATTCATTAGACTTTTAAGTAGTTCTTTTGCTTATCAAAACAAAAACAGAATTATAAGGAATAATTATGTATGTCTATATAGGGATATATATATGTGTGTGTATCTATATATCTATATATATATATATATATGCATGCATACTTATACGAACATATATATGCATTTGACATACATGTTCGTATACGTATATGCATAAGTATATATGTATATATGAATATGCATGTATGTATGTATGTATGTTTGTATGTATGTATGTAGGTTTCATCAAAAGTGTCTAAGACGCATCCTAGGAGTAAAATGGAAGAGTTTCGTAGCAGATACAGAGGTTTTGCGCAGGGCGCACTGTAGCTCAATTGGAAAACATATTATCCTGGCCCAAATGAGATGGACTGGGCATGTAATTAGAATGAAGGATGATCGTTTGCCGAAGCGCTTATTTTATGATGAGCTCAGCTCTGGTGAGCGACCGCGGCAGAAACCGAGAAAGAGGTATAAAGATTGCATTAAACAAAACCTAAAAAAAACTAGATATGTATGAAAGTGATTGGGAAGGAGATGTTCTGGATCGAAGCAAGTGGAGAGCTGTTGGCAGGACGAGCTGTGATGTCTGGGAGGAAAAGATGTTTCAGCAACTTGAGCTTAAGCGGGCCTGTCGAAAGGGAAAAATTGTAATCAGTGGAGAGTATAGGATGTGTATTGTGTGTGAATCACATGAAAACACATGAGGGTAGACATTCCAGACACCCTAAATACCAACCGCCTTCTGCGACCTGTGGCATATGTCACAAGGTTTGTAAAACAATACCTGGACTTAAGAGACATATGCTGGTTCACAGAAGCGTTT
The DNA here is from genome assembly GCF_046866305.1 of Octopus bimaculoides. NCBI lineage: Eukaryota > Metazoa > Mollusca > Cephalopoda > Octopoda > Octopodidae > Octopus > Octopus bimaculoides. The sequence continues at coordinate 47,476,675 of NC_142947.1, read as the reverse complement.
CCTTAGAATCAGATACCAGCGAGCAAGGATCGAGAGGCCTGAACATTTGTCATCTGTGCTGTAGACCTTGTCGCTCAGCAGCCGGACTTCAAAGTCACTTCAGGGCTAACCAACGACGTGATTGTACTGCGTGATGATATGTGTGGATTGTTGATGGGATGGCTATCGTCTGTCAAGATGGAGCAGTCGTCATGTATGTATGTATTAATACTATATATGTATATATAGTATTAATAAAATAGGAGATGGAATGTGTAATAGACTTTATTGGGTACAACACACGTTTCGACCCGTTCTGGGTCTCTTCAGGTACATGAATAAAGAGTCGGCTTACGCACCACTATATGTCCATCAAATTCGAGAATGTATTCTGATACACACATAAGTGTATGTATATATATTATGTATATATATATATATGTATGTATCTGTATCCACCAGTTGCTAATTTGATAAAGATTTCACAAATGTTTAGAGAACGTTCGAGAAGCTGATCGAGTTCGGGCGAAGGGGGGAGGAGGTGGTGGTGGTGGTGCAAGGGTGGGAGTCGTCGGGCTCAGCCTGACTGCTCTCTAAGAGGCTAAATTAAAGGGAGGGACAAGCCCTCGCCACCCGTTCACAGCTATAATGCTTATTTCATCTTTAGTCGCATCATCTCTTCTTTCTGCGCCCCAGGAGATTCTTTCTGCTCGTTAATGTGGAGAAAGAAAGAAAGAAATAAATAAAGAAAGAAAGAAAGAAAGAAAGAAAGAGAAAGAGAAAGAGAGAGAGAGAGAGATAATGCAGACACTCATTTGTTTAGGTTTCATCTGCATCGCTGAATCGTGTGTGTGTATGTGTGTGTGTGACTGTATGTGTACTTGTGTGTGTGTGTGTGTGTGTGTGTGTGTGTGTGTGTGTGTGTGTGTGTGAGCGAGAGAGAGAGAGAGAGAGAGAGAGAGAGAGAAAGAGAAAGAGAGAGTAATTATATTATGAATTTATGTAGGTATATACATGTATGTTCGTGTGTATGTGTGTGTGTATTATATATACATTTTTGTGTGTGGAGAGAGAGAGAGAGAGAGAGAGATGTGTAAATATTTGCATATATATATATATATATATATATATATATATATATATATATATGTATATATATATACGCACCTGCAAACATATATGCATATGTGTGTGTATGTATATATATGCATATATATATTTATATATTTAATTATGTGTGTGTATCTGTGTGTTTGTGTGTGTGTGGAGAGGGAGATAGAGAGAGAAAAAGATAGATAGACTGATAGATAGAGATATAGAGATATAGAGAGAGATAGAAATAGATATATATATATATATATATATATAGAGGGAGAGAGAGAGAGAGGGAGAGAGAGAGGGAGAGAGAGAGAGAGAAAGATGGGTTTATGCATGCACACACACACATACACAGCAGCCTAAAGTATTATCGTGAATTCTGGCAGCTTGGCAGTAGATTTCCTTACCTGATGATATACAGCTATCATTGTACTTATATTGATGGTACACACCATTGTACTTATATTGTTATCAAGTCTTTCAATAGATGACGAGGGTGGTTAGAATCTTTCGTACACGTGTTTCTTATTTCCTGTTTCTTTGCAGTCGATATTTAGAGTTATCTTGGTCTAATCTTATGTCTAAGAAGTTAACAGTTCCCGTATTAATTAGTGATAGCAATGATATTAAGATCGAAGACTTTCAAAGTGCTAATTAGATACTTCCTATGTCTTATGTATGGTCGCCAGTGCGGTGTGAGTTTGCAAGGCCATCGTCTCTGTAGAGTCCTCTATCTAGGATATTAAATTTTCATTCATATTCCATTGAGGTATTATTCAGGCATTTAGATTTTATGAAGACATACTCGTACACACCCAGGCGCATGCACCCGCACAGAGGGCAATGCAGTGAACGAGCACGTGACATTAGCGATAACATAGCTTATGCTTCTGACGGTTGATCCTCTGGGGAACAAATGTAACGTCTGCTAATCAACCGGATATATCTGACATGGGGGGTTTCTGCTTGTATCACACCGACAGCCCAAAACTGACTATCCCTCGTGACTTACAGTAATTTAGAAATATGCGTTGCACACCTCAATCCATCTCATAACATTAATGCACATGTATAACATGTATGTTTATATATATGTATGTATATACACATATATCTTTGTATGTACACACACACACACACACGCGCGCGCGCACTCACACATACATATATACGTACGTTCGTACAGAAGCATTCATATTTTTACAAGTACCAGAGCACCAACACCAATACCTCTCACCTACATCACACCAAACCGCTACCTCCACCACCAGCACCACTAACACGACGACAACCCACACTACACCACCACAGCATCCATACCACACCACAAAACATGCAACTCGTAACGTGCCATTTTAAAATCATTTCAGAGGAAGTAAAATTTGTGGTGGAGGCGGGCGGGCGGTAGGGCGGGCGGGCGGTGAGTTTACCGTCTTATTTCGCTGATTCATTTCGTTATAGCGGTGTACATATATGTATGGAGAAATGTGAGTGTGTGTGTGTGTATGTATATATATATATATATATATATATATATATATATATATATATATATGTGTGTGTGCGTGTGTGTGTGTGTGTGTGACTCTATATGTATGGAGAAATGTGAGTGCGTGTGTGTGTATGTATATATATATATATATATATATATATATATATATATGTGTGTGTGTGTGTGTGACTCTATATGTATGTATATATATATATATATATATATAAACTTATACATGTATACACACATATACGTACACATATGTATATACATATGCATGGTTGAATATGTGAATGAAGGTGCGTGCATGTATGTATATACATACGTATTTATATACATTCATACATACACTCACAAACACATACACAAACATACATATATATATGCATGCATGTATACACGTATACGTATATATATTATATATATGTATATATATATGTGTGTGTGTGTATATATGTATGTGTATATATATATATATATATATATATATATATATATATATATATATATATATATATATATATATATATACAGATAGATAGATCGATAGATAGATAGATATGCTTGTATACAGGAATTATTGTGAATTTTTATTTCTTTAGCTTGTTTCCGCCATGATAGTCAAATCTATCCTGCTGTACTTCACTATGTATGAGCGTGTCTATGTGTGTTTATCTGAATGTGTGTGTGTGTGTGTGTGTGTGTGCGTGTGTATGTGTGTGCGAACTAAATGTGTGCAGCTTTGTGTTTAGTATTCGTGTATGAGAGCACGTATAACAGAGTAGTTAAGAATTTCGTGTTGGAATCAAGTGCGTCTGGTTTCGATCCCACTCTAAGGAGCCTCAAGAAACGTTAGCCTCAGCACCCACCACGACCCTCTCCACCACCCACAACTCTAACCATCATTGCTTCAATTGCAAATGGTAAGA
>NC_142947.1:47455677-47465677 GCF_046866305.1 Octopus bimaculoides | reverse complement strand
CCCTCTCCCTTTCTCTCCAATTCTATGACTTCAACATCCAATATTCTTCAAATTACATCCAAAACCGTATTCTCTTCGACGCTAAGTTAATGGCACATCTGGACCCAAAACAATGATGCCAGCCTCTTCAGGTATTACCTATTTCAACTGAACTAACCATTGCACCGCCCTTCATATACACACACACACACATACATACATACATACATACATACATACACACACACATAAGCAAAATCACGTGCACATACGCATACATAAACATATGACTATATATGTGGTTGTTTGTATATACACATATTAGTTGTGTGCGCGTGTCTCTCTGTCTGTTTCACACACGTTCTCCTTCCTTCTCTGTCTGTCTGTCTGTCTCTCTTTCTCTCTTTCTCTCTCTCTCTCACGCGAGTGCATACACACACCCATACTCAGAGGTACACTCAAACATGAAACACATACACAAAGAGCAATCATATACACACACACAGATACATAATACACAAATTTTCACTCATTCTAATCTCACACACACACACACACACACACACACACACACACACACACACACACACACACACACACCCAGCAGTCCACCCTCCCAATTTGAAAAATCTTTCTGCCTCCTCCAAACTCCATTAGATGGAGCTGCTAGCAAGAGGAACTAAAGGAAGCCAGCTGTGGCTTCCGGCCTCACCATAATAATAATAAAACAACAACAACATATAGTAGTAGTAGTAGTAGTGGTGGTGGTGGTTATTACGAATGCTATAATGGCAATATCTCCGGGATATAATAGGTGAGGAATGATAGGCGAATGGTTGCATGGGGGGAATGGAGGTGGTGCTGGTGGTGGAATATGGTGGGTATGTCATCAGGGTAGATGAGAGAGAGAGAGAGAGAGAGATCTCGGGTACGAGCCGGGTAGATTTGTTAGTATGCTCCTGTGTTTGATTTTGGTGTGTGAGTGTAAGACTGTACGTATGTACGTATGTATGAATGTCTGTATATGTGTATGTATGTAAGAATATTCTTGTTGCTCTTCTTAACATTATTATTATTACAATAAAAAAAATACTTGCATATACATACATACATGCATACATTCATATACGTATATATATATATATATATATATATATATATATATATATATACATATATATATATATATATATATATACATTCACTTCGGTCTCTTCAGAGGTGACGCTTGGCCATCTCTAGAGGATCCAACGGACACACACTCGAAAGGCTTAGAAAGGACCTGGTTAGTGTCCGAGGCTCCATGGGACTCAAAATTACTATGGAAACGAACCTCACCACCGTAGACTATTTCGTTTCAGGTATCATTCGCAGAGACTTGAGGCCATCAGTATTTGACACCTCAGACTGTGAAGTTTTTGTAAATGCCCATGGCAGACCACACTATCAGCTTCGGAGAGTGTCGGTCATGTTCAAGAATTTCTGCTGCTTTTGATTCTCCTCAAATTCGACCATTGTTTCGGTTTACCCAACCAGAGAGATGAAAGATAGACTTCTCGCTGAACCGTAAGTTTTTCAAGAACTGAGAGTCGTTTTAGTAATGGTGGAGGAGTGATTAACACATTCCCACACGAGCATCATAGTCTTCCGCTTGAAACCTTGGAACAACCTGAAGTCGGTAATCGTCCTCTAGCTTTTCTCGAACGCCTGCTTCAGGAGTTCGGTGTCTTCATTAATGGTGGTAGTAGCAGGTCTTCTGCTGCGTGGTTCGTCAAGAACAGATCCTCTTTCGAGAGATGGATAGCACAAATTGTGCTACGCGTTGGAGCGGTGTGATGGCCATAAACCTTCTTAAACTTGCGATGAACTACAGTAGGGGACTGAAAAACTTCTTGCCAGGCGGCAATTTTGCAACACTGCTCTAACATCAATTGACGGGCCATGGACAAGGGAATGATACACTTACGAAAACTGCAAAGTCTGAGGTGTCCAAATACTGATGGCGAAGAGCAGAACCTGTTCAGTTTTCATATTAATAACACACACACACACACACACATATATATATATATACATACAATCATAGGTGCTTATACGTATGTGCATGTGTCTTTGTGTGTGTATGTATATATACACATACATATATATATATATATATATATACATATATATATATATACATATACATATATACATATACATATATATATACATATACACACACACATATATACATATACATATATATATATATATATATATATATATATATATATATATATATATATATATATGTGTGTGTGTGTGTGTGTGTGTGTGTGTGTGTGTGTGTGTGTGTGTGTGTATGTACGTATATAGCAAAATGAAACTTTGTGTCTGCTAGAATGACAGAGAGGTGTGAATGAATGTACTCTCTAGCATTATTCTCTAACTCCCCTGCCCCTTGTTCGCTAAACATTACACCCCCTGGGTTCACAGCCCCTCCCCTATTTTAATATAACCAATCAGAAAAGGAAACGATCAAATGCAAATAAACCTTTCAGTTTCCATCTGTTAGCAAACAATTGTTTATTCTCAACTCAGCCACGTCGCAGTAGGCGGTCCTTATAATCGTGCCACCCACATTTACAAGGTGTACTATTTAAACAGGGCCTGTACCCTCTGTCTTGCACCACTACATACATTGTAAGATGTCGGGTTGTTGATTAAATTTTGAACTAGCGTGGACGGGTTCAAATCACAGCCATGGTATCTCACTCTCGGATGTGATATATATATGGCTTAAGTTGCCGAAACTTCGAGGTCACTGTCAATAAGATTCTTTGTTTTTTATGAATACACACACATACACACATATATTCTTTTAATCTTTTATATGGTTCAGCACTAGGGTTGTGCCCATACTGGATGGTAATTTGAGAATCTTAGAAGAGTCAATAGTTGATGGGAAGAAATTTGGTGGATTCTGCAACGAACATTACAGAACAGATGTGAAGAAGAGAATGTTTAGTTGTTGACTGATAAATCTCAAATGAAGATAATTCTTTGAGAGACTAGATTCATCCATCGATGCATGAGTGGCAGTTCGTAAATTCTAGGAAAATTTGTCCAGTCGAATGGAACTGGAGAAGTAGAGGGGTAAACTTTAATTGCGAGGATATGGAAGACATTGAGAGAGAGAGAGATAGTGAGAGAGGTTGAGAGAGAGAGAGAGAGAGAGAGAGAGAGAGAGAGAGAGAAAGAGGGAGGGAGGGAGAGAAAGGGAGAGAGAGGGGGGACATATCCAGATTTGTGTAGGTGATATATGAGAATAGGATGCCAAGAGGAGGGTTTGAATGTCAGGTGGAGAGTAAGTGAAAGGAGATGTAAAGATATCTCAAGAAGCTGAGTGAACAGGGGCTGCGGTGTGTTGGTGAGTGGATCATTGCCAATTGATCATATTTATTTCTTTATTGCCCACAAGGGGCTAAGCATTGAGGGGACAAACAAGGACAGACAAAGGGTTTCAGTCGATTACATCGACCCCAGTGCGTAACTAGTACTTATTTAATCGACCCCGAAAGGATGAAAGGCAAAGTCGACCTTGGTGGAGTTTGAACTCAGAACGTAACGCTAGACGAAATACCGCTAAGCATTTCGTCCGGCGTGCTAACGTTTCTGCCAACTCGCCGCCGTAATTGATCCTATTGGAATGGCCTTCTGCTGGTTGCGCGCCAAGATGTTAGTGTGATGCGAGCGAGTGTGTGTGTGTATGTTTGGCTGTGTATAAAACGCTATTATTCCTTTAATGGGGGGAAAAAATACTGCAATAGGAGGATCAGGTATATGCCTGTGTATGTAAAGGGGACAGTGTCCCTTAAATGTGAGCAGTTCTGTAGAGTGGTCGGTTATGTCCCTATGTCCATCGATAGCAACAACAGCAGGGGCAGCAGAAAGAACTGCAGGGGCAGCAGCCGTAGCGTTCTGGGTCTGAGAGTAGCGTGCGGGGTGATTTAGAGCGCCATCTGGTGTGAATTGTCATCAAGTATGCTGGACATTCCAACAACATTGCTGTAGCTGGTCTCCATTAACGCCGTCACATCTGTTCATTCTTACCTGCACACACACACACACACACACACACACACACACACACACACACACACACACACACACGCACGCACACACACACACACACACACACACACACAAACACACACACACGCACAAACACACACATGCACAAACATCTATTCACACGGACATATACAGACACGCACGAAGACGCATATGCATACATATATATTCACACATATGAAGACATACATACGTGTAGATATAGTGTCTATACAGATATATACACACATACCCATTCATTTATTGTTCCACATCTGCTTTATTTTATCTGCGTACATAAACACACACACACACACACACATACACACATATACGTCAGTATATATACGTATTTGTGTACATATATATATATATATATATATATATATATATATATATATATATATATATATATATATATATATATATAGGCATATATCTGGGCGTGTGTGTGTATGTACATATGTATGTATGTATTATATATATATATATGCATATATATGTATACTATATATATATATATATAAACATATATATGGTTGTATTTATATACACATACATATACCTATGCACAGCACACATACACAGACATCTGTATGTACATGCGTATGTGTATATATGTACGTATGTGTGTGTGTATCTACATGCATACATACACATTACATGTATATATATATATATATATATATATATATATGCATATAGTGCACATATAATCTACATTATGTATGAAACTCATATTCAGCTACCCCATCCCTCTCCCCACACACATTTTCAAAAGCATCTACACACCTCCTACGCACCCCTAAACACATTACTCCCTAATTTTGAAGCCCACCCACCCTAAAACCACATCTACTCCCACAGCCCACGCCACGTCCTACCGCCCACGCCACCCAACGTGTGGTGACCCCGGGCGGTAACAAGGGCAGCCCAAACTATTAAAAGGTCAAACCGTTGCAACACTGAAGGAGACCTTTCCACGCCCACCACCACTCACTCCAAACCTTACTCCCTCCTTCTTCCTCTATTTCTCTCTTTTACTCTCTCACCCCAAGTCCCCACTTATATTTACACATCTTGTTTGAGATGCCCCATGAACAGGTACCCGGTACGAAAATTTATCTTAAATGATGTCTTCTATCTATCTATCTATCTTATCTGTCTGTTTGTCTCTCTCATTTTCTCTCTCTCTCTCTCTCCTCCCCCCTCTCCACTACCCCAGTCAGAAGCTGGTACCAATTAGTCACTGACAATCTTAAGTACCCGACTATCTACCCTTATCTTCACGACACACCCACATTTCTATGTACCTTAACGCCCCACCCCCACCCGACCACCCAGCCACTTCAGGTTTTAGCACCCGTCCCCACCCCACCCCCACACCACTCCCACGCAACACCTACACTGTTTCACGCAATACCTACTCCGGGTAAGCATTCCACGACCACCACAACGACAACCACTACATCCACAACCCCCCCCCCCCCCCACCATCACTAACACCACCATTAACACCGCCGCCGCCATATTGATATTCACCCACCTCACCACCCTTGATCTACTCCACTCTCACCCATACACTCTACCAAGCCACTAATATGTCTTAATGTACTAACAACGCCCTCTCACGGACAAATATGACATTCTTCTCCGTTCTTTCTTTACGGTGTTGTTGTTGTTGTTGTTGTACATTCTTTCCGAGCGTCGTGCAGCAATCTCAATGAAAACCGCATTTGCCAGAAATCGGAATGTTTCATCATCATCATCATCATCATCATCACAGTCGTAATATTTTGTAAGCCTAGTACTTATTCTATCAGTCTCTTTTGCCGGACCGCTAAGTTACGGGGACATAAACACACCAACACCGGTTGTCAAACGATGGTGGGGGAGACAAACACAGACACACACACACATGCGCATATATATATATGACGGGCTTCTTTCAGTTTCCGTCTGCCAAATCCACTCACAAGGCTTTGGTTGGCCCGAGGTTATAGAAGACACTTGCCCAAGGTGCCACTCGGTGCGACTGAACCCGGAACCATATGGTTGGGAAGCAAGCGTCTTACCACAGCCATTTTTTTTTCTCTATGGATTACAAAGAAATATCTGGGAAGAGACACAGTTACATATGAAGACGGTAAGAGAGGCAAAGGCGTCATAAAAGGTGCAACAGAAACGCCTCCAAGACTCACCATTTTTATTAAACACTTCAACAGTAAACGAACAGTGTGCATCGGCCCAAAATACTTTGGAACTTGAGAAACAGACGATAAAATATTCTTTTCTACTCTAGGAACAAGACCTAGAAATTTTGGGGGAGGAGGCCAGTCGATTAGATCGACCCCGGTACGCAGCTGGTTCTTAATTTATCGACCTCGAAAGTATGAAAGGCAAAGTCGACCTCGGCGAAATTTGAACTCAGAATGTAAAGACAGACGAAATACCGTTAAGCATTTCGTCCGGTGTGCTAACGTTTCTGCCAGCTCCCCGCCTTAAAGGCACCATTACCAGGTTTCGTTTTCATATCTGGCCATGGTGGCATAATGACTCTCCTTACAAACAGCACCATTCTCGTTTGTCTGCTTTCACTAGAGCCACGCAAATGGTAAACACACACAGTTTCTCTCTCTTTCTGTCTCTCTCTCTCTCTCTCTCTCTCTCGACACTAAACCTATTCAGTGAAGTTAAACTCACCACTCTCACTCTCATCATCACTCCGGAGAAAATCTGCTGAGGGACAGCAATCTTCTTGACCTGCCGCCTTCTTCTTTGGTTTAGAGTCAAAGAGAGAAATCGTTGTCTTCACTCAATAAAATCTCCAATAAAAATATGTTTTTATGTCCAGCGAACATGGAATGTCTTGTAATGAAGAAGGGAAGCATTCGCAGAGAGGGGACACCCAAAAGGGAAGCATTCGCAGAAAGGGGACACATCACAACAACAACAACAATGGGTTCAGATTTTGGCACAAGGCCAGCAATATTAAAAGGAGAGTGAAAAGAAGATTAGATCGACCCTAGAGTGCAACTGGTATTTATTTTATCGAGGAGAATGAATAAGAAAGTTGACAACGGCAAAATTTGAACGCAGAACGTGGAAAGTCCGAAGAAATGCCGCTAAGGATTTTGCTCGACGCGCTAACGATTCTGCCAATCCAACACCCGATTATCCTATTAGAATTGTTTCTAATATACTTACAAAGCCAGAAATTTGTGCGGGCGCGTGGAGAAGCTAGTTGAATCCAGCGACTCCCGTACATGACTGGTACATTATTTTATGGATCCCAGAGAAATGAAAGACAAACTTGAACTTAGCAGGATTTGAACTCAAAACATTAAAAATTTTTAAAGCACCCCGAAGCATTTTTAACGGAAACTCTGACGAATCTGGCAAACGCTGATGCACCCGAAATGTTAATAGCAGACGGATACAAGAATGTCAGTGTGTGGTAAAGAGTGTGAATGAAACAGCGTGGCGGGTGGTCCTACCCGGATGATACCCACGACCAACACCCCCTCAGTTTTCCAATTCAGCTGACCAAATCATTAATTCCTGACACCTGCCTCTAGCCTACCCCCACTTCCACATCAAACACACACACACACACACACTGCGCATGTGCCGTGCACCCGTATTACATCCTACCCCGATCATCAACCATCAAACAGTTTTACATCTGTTAGCGTAGCTTTTGTTGTTGTGTTGTAATTATAGTCGTTGTTGTTGTTGATGATGATGATAATGAGGAGGAGGAGGGCGAGGAAGAGAAAGAAGAGCAAGATAGTGGTGATGACGGTGACGGTGGTGGGGTCGATGATTAAAATACGACGACATTAATGATAATGATGATACTGGTAGTGGTGGTGGTGGTGGTGGTGGTGGTGGTGGTGGTGGTGTTTACATTTAATTTTGTTTGTTTCAAGTTATACCGTCACGAGTAGGAGCATCCCTTTGATCTTGTGCCGCCACGTGTACGTATGTATGTATGTATGTATGTATGTATGTATGTATGTGTGTGTATATATATATGTGTGAATCTATGTGTTTATGTGTATCTATATATATATGTGTGTGTGTTGGTGCCTGTGTGTATATATATAGGTGTGTATGTATGTAATGTGTGTGTGTGTGTGTGTGTATTTGTATGCATGTACGTATGTGTTTCAGCCTTGACCATCTTGCCTGATTTTAGCCACAGTATATCTAGGACTACACTATCCAGAGTGTACTATATTTAAAACAGTACGTTGTAATTTGAGGGCGATTTGTCTGCTATTTCTAGCCGGTTGAACGGTCACGTAGACCCTTTGTGTTGTTGTTGTTTAGCCTTAGGTCAGACCTGATTAAGCAGACCTAAAGCCTTCCAGCCGTGACAGTCCCGCCTTCTTTTGACACTTTTTTTAAATACAATAAGATGGTATTTGACTGTTGTTTCTAGCATCGTATAAATTCGTTATATTTTAAACTATATTAATAGACAACGAGGGGCCAAGGTTGACTTAGCCACGTCCGAAAGCGTGCCGTATCCACTGACCAATATTTTTCGTTAAAACATTTTGACTGTAAAAATATGACCAACACCTCTAAGATTAATCCAGATAAAAGTTAAACCATAATACCCCTCAGTGATCGCCCAACCTGCTAGAAATAACAGCTAAAATTATCCTCAAACCATAGGTACAATCATCACCATACACGTCATCATCATCATCATCATCAGCATCATCATCAGCAGCAGCAGTAGCAGTAGCAGCATCACCATCATCATTATCATTAATAACACCTGCTACATTAACGGTGCTGACAATAACAGTGACAACAACAACAACAACAACAGCAACAACAGAAACAACAACAATGGTGATATTTAAAACACTTGTGATAACAACAACATCAACAACAAAAACACTGACCGTCTGGAAATGAAGTTAAGGGTGTCTTGTTGTTGTTGTTGTTTACCACCCGTGCTGGTCAGTTATCTTGTCGGCTCCACCCCCGCCACACCCCCATTCTGTCAGCACGACACAGACATCGCCGTCGTCATCATCATCATCATCACCATCATCATCATCATCGTCATCATCATCACACACCTAATCTGGTCAGTTTCAAACCTCGCTGTGATGACATTGATAGATGAAAGGTCCCGCTTTCGCTCTCTAGAGGTTATGATGGGGATGAGGATGACGATGATGATGATGATGATAGTAGCAGTGATGGCGGTGGTGGTGTTAACATTGATGGTGGCGGTGGTGTTGGTTGGAGTGATGCTAAGGATGATGCTCTGTGGTGCTGATGGCTTGTAGAGGTGACAGTGGTGGGTGTGTCGGTGCGGGGGAGGCGGTAGTAGTGATTGTGGGTATGGCGCTGGGGGCAGTGGTGGCAGCGTTGGTCGTCATGGCATTTGTGATACGATGGCGGTGGCGGTGGTGGTGCTTTGATGATGATGATGATGGTAGTGTATATTATAAATTGGAGGTGTTACTCATCACATTAGTAAAGGCAATAGGGATGCGGATGGTAAAGGTGATGTACATACATACATGTACACACACACACATACACACACGAACACACACACACACACACACACACATACACATATATATATACACGCACACACGCACACACGCACACACACATATGCACAGCCTTACACATACAAACATACAGAAACTGATAGGTATAAGTTTGATAAGTGCCATGTGTGTGTGTGTGTATGTATGTATATATATATATATATATATATATATATATATATATATATATATATATAGACGTGCATATGCTCGTCCCTCATCAGTTATCGGCCAGAAATCATTACAATTTCAATCTAAGACATACAAACGTCAAATTTAAATATTTACTCAAATATTTAAATATTAAAAAAAATTTTTTTTTTTCTACGGTCCTTTTG